>NW_016107571.1:2507578-2530553 GCF_001604975.1 Cebus imitator | reverse complement strand
AAAAAAAAAAAAAAAAAAAAAAAAAAAAAAAAAAAATCAAGGATTTTCATCTTTATCATAAGAGCAGTGTGGGAAACTGATTGTTTTTAATGTAGCGAGATGATACCATCAGATTAGTGTTTCCATAAGGCATCTCTGGCTGCAGCATTTAGAGGAATTCAAGAGTGGATATGAGGCTATCATTTAAAGCTTCACTAGACAAAGTAAGCTTGCTCCATAGTAGAAGTAACAGAAATAAAAAGCAGACTTGTAAGATATGTAGAAGATAAAATCTGCAAAAGTTGGTGACGAATTATATATTTTCGAATAAAAAGAGGAATGTGTTAAGGATGACACTGGGATTTTGGCATCTTTAATAGAGGGAAGTTTTTTTTCTTTCTTTCTAGAGATAGCACTGATAAAGGAAAATGTGTAGTGGGGGAAGAGAAGAAGAGAAGAAAGTCCTAAGTGTGGTTTTAAACATGTTTCATTTGAAGGGACTCTTCAAATATCAAAAAGGAGATCTCAACAATTCACTTGAACATCCGGGTATAGATCCCAGAGAAATCAGAACTGGAACATAGATTTATGAGTCACACAGTAGCATAATGCAGTAGGTAAGTACATGGAATGTTCAGCCAGACAACCTGGATTTGGAGCCTGGCTCCATCACTCACAAGCTATATGACCTCTAAAAAGTTTTTTATCCTCTCTGAGCATCAGTTTCTTCACATGTATATAATAATTCTTTTGTTAATCGTTAGGAGTAAATTAATTTTGTAAAAAAGCTTAAATCAGTGCTGCGCACATCCTATTATATACGCATTTGGTGGTAAAACAACGGGTGCAGGTGGTAATTCAAGCCACGAGCATGAACAAAACCACTAAGCGAGAAGAGACGGTTTGAGGACAAAAGAGAATCAATGATCGAGATGTAAAAAACTCCCTTAAAAAGGGAGAGATCTTCAAAAGAGATTGTAACGCACCTCCTAGATCTCCCTTCAGAATGTATATGTCAATGAGTGACAGGCAAAGCTTCAAGAAACAGTAGTAAATGAGAAACCTTCAGAGAAGTAGCAACAATAATCGCTGGCCACAGGCAAGCGTCTTAAGTTTTCCCAGGCCATCAGTGTACAATAACAAAAAAGCCCGCCGATGTCTTTTAATGCCCTGACGGGAGAGAAAAACTTACACTAGCGGTAGCATAGAAGCAGAAAATTTATGATTGACCCCGGAAACATTTTATTTTGCGTAGGTGTCCGGAGAGCTTTCTTTTGCGATTTGTTGCTTGATCCGGAAGAAAAGATAGCAAACATCACTTGCCATTGGATTGCATCATAAGGGTGGGGCTTTAGCGAACCAGTCACCTTGGCAACCGGACGTGACGACCCCGGAAGACGCCCGACAGAGCTTTGCTCGGCTTTCGGCTTCAGTGGGCGGGGCTGGCAGAGCCAGGCTGACTCCGTCGTCACCACTGACCCGGCCCTGTTGGGGGCGGTGCCACCAAGGCCACGCCCCCTGCGCCTGTTCCGGCTGGCTCTGGAGCATTGTCGTCAGCTCTGCGGGGCGGAGACTCGGGCCGATACCGAGCGTAGGGCTGCGAGAACGCAAACAACCGCCAGGAGCTTTCCGGTTTCTGGTGGCTGAGCCATCTCGCTCCTAAGCCAGAGGATACACCCTCTCGAGAGCCCGCCGTCGCCCTGCGTTAAGGTCAAACCCCTCAGAATTGCTGCGGGCAACTCCAGCCTAACATTCCCTCGCTCTGGTTCTCGCCCCTTTGAGAAACTCGGCCCCACATTTCCCACTTTCCTGGATGAGGGGTCCCCTTCCTCCCCACTAAAATGTCAAATAACCTCCGGAGGGTCTTCCTGAAACCCGCAGAGGAAAATTCAGGCAACGCCTCGCATTGGTAAGTACCGGTTTCGAATCCTCCCCACGCCCGCCCCTTTGTCCGTCTTAGGGATGTGGAGTCGGCCGTCGCTGTGTAGTTGAGAGGATTTGGAGGCCGCAGAGTGTGACACCCAGGCGGGAAGCACTCGTCACCGCGGCACTTAAAGCCTATAGAGCGCTTTCCTCTGGGAAACGTAAAACCTCATTAGAGCCTGACCCAGCCCCTACCCTGGCTCCGCGGGATTCCAGCGTCTCAAGTTTCATAGGCGGACCGAGTAGATCTCCACGGGAGATGAAATCCAACATGGCCGACGCCTGTATGTGACTCAAACCTTCTGGAAGATTCTTGCGCACACGCAGAAACGCAGCAGTCAGCACGGATTAGCAAGTGCAGCCCTGGTGGCGCTGGACCGTCAGTGAAAATAGTTACATTTTAATAGTGAGACAGAAAGGGTGTATATGATTGAAGAAAGATGGCTTTAGAACAAGGAGATTGGATATTTAAAATTTCAAATAGCTTTATATGAAGAGAGAAATAAAAATGGAGAAATCCTCGTGTAAAATCAATCCTTTTGAACAGCGTTTTTGAAGTAGGGTGTAATGAAGAGCCATTTATTGACCATTTATATTTGACATGAGAGTCCAGTGTTTCTAAGGAAAATATTCTTGTAAATTAGAAAATCGATGATCAATAACCTAGTTTATTTTAAAATTTGTATTAAGCGGAAATGAAATGGAAACGATGTTAGCTAAAGCAGAATGTTTTCACTTGTATTCTCACATGGTTAGTGAATGTATCATAAGTGATGAGGAAAAATAGAGTCTGCAGACTAATAAAATGAAGAACTAATATGCAAAACTCACAGAAGGAGATTTCCATTTGAAGAAAATCAGGCTACCTGGGGTTAATCTCAACTTTGCCAGCTAGTATTTGTGAGGCCAAGTACCTGTTTCCAGTCTGTAAATAGTATCACTTAGAAGTATTTTAAAGATGAGGAGAATGAAATATTTAAAATATGTTATGTAGGAAAATAGTGAAGCACATTTTAAATTCAATGTTAGCTGTTACTGTTATAAGACTACAACTCTTAATTCTGTGCAGATTTTAGCCCAGGAGGTTTCTTTAATTATAAGTAGATAGAAAGCTTGATTGCAATAAAGACCATAAGTAATGGTGACTCCTTAAAAGCATGCACAGTCTTATAAAAGGAAATTGACACTAATAGTAATGAGCTAAAATTCTATTGAAGAACGTCAGGAAAGAACGATTGTATTTCAGATCATAAAAAGAGCCATATTTTGGTATACTCCTGTGTTTTTCTTTTTAATTTTGTGGTGAAAGTTTGGGGGAAGTGATAGAATACCCTGTGTAGATATGCAAAAGTAGAATTACTTTTTATGATTAATTTCTGCTGCCCTGTTTTAGTACCTAAATAATGACATCTGACTTAGCTTAATTTATAGTAAATTTGTTTTAGGATTGCATTTTTAAATATAAAAAGTACTACAAACTTTACTTTGTGTGTGTGTACTCTTAAGTCTGTTATCCAATTTCTAATCCTTTGGGGATTTGGAGACTTTTACAAATTACATTCATAAGTCATTTTGAGTTCATTGACTCATTGATTTATGTGTTGTTTTTATTGTCTTTGAATATATTTATTTAAATCACTGAGGTTTTACATCATATATTTGTGGCATTTACCAGATAACTTTCTGAAGCTTTGACATTTACTTTGGTTAATGATTGCATATTTGATTTCATTCTGTTTTGTGAGTAACAAAACATCCAAATACGATTTTGTAAATAATATGATTAACATCAGCGCTTTTAGTTTATTGGAAGCTTAGTTTTCTTATTTTTCTTGTAACATGTTTGATGGTAGTAAATCATTTCTTTTTATAACTTAAATGACTATATGATTTTCTTACTGTTTGTAGCTTTAAAATTTTCCTGTTACTGCTTATTCAAAAATTTTCAGTAGCATAATACAGATTTGTGTATTCTTTGAAGTATCTGTAATTCATCAGAGTATAAAATGTAAAACCCAAATTTAATCATAGCTTACAAAGGAAAAGTCTGGAAGATACTCATTTTGATTTGGGTTTTATTGTGGAAGAACAAAGCAAGAGTCAGAATGCTTCAGTGGAAAGAAGCTTTAAAGTTGTAGAGACTTGGATTCATATCCTAGCTTACCACTTATTATCAGTTCAGTTTAAACATTTGAATGAAAAAACATTCATTTAGTGCCTACTATGTGTGTGATAGACTGTGCTAAATGGGAAGACTGATTAAATAATAGGATATGGGCTGTTTCCAGCCTTACAGTCATGATGAAGGAGGAGAGAAGTAGAGTTGATGTGGTAAAGGAAGAGAGTGGATGAAGGGAGTTGGAGGAAAGATTCCAGGAACAGCTGAGTTGGAAGACATAAGTATCAGCTATCCAGTTAAAGATTGAAGACAGGATATGCTTATGCAGAGTACTGGTGAATAAAGCATCTGTATAGTTTATTATTAATGATTGATATTTGTTGCTTGATTCTGTACCTATCCTGCTTGATTCTGTACAAGCAGTATAGGTAGATAGCTCTTAAAGGTTCTGTTTGCCCTGCTAGGGAGATTAGACTTCATCTATTGGAAATTGTTCAGAGTATTTTAAGAAAAAGACTGACATAGGTGTGCATTTTAGATAACTGACAGCAGTGTAGATTTGAGGGTGAGTGATCAACATAAAAGGATTCTATTTCAGTTGTCTTTTCAGAAATTCTGAGGGCCCGAACTAGCTGCAGTACAGTAGGGATTGGATTCAAAGAAATACAGAAGGGAAGATAAACCGACTTTGTTAATGAATTGGCAGGAAGAAAGGGGGATCAGTTATGATGCCAGTTTTCTGAATGGATATTGGTAAATTAACTGAGATGAGGAACACATCAAGAAAGCAGTCAGATATTTGGATATGAAACTCAGGCTGAGTCAGAACTGAGACTAGCAACTTGGGAAGCATCGCTTCAGAGGTACTATAATGAAAGCCTGTGATTATATATTCCACAGTAATAAGAATTAAGATATCGTGATTGGCCATAGGCAGCTATCTTCACATAACCGCTTATATTCAAATGGGGAGCTAAACTTAAGTGTTCTTAGCAGGGGGTTTGGTTTGATTAGAATGATGATGCTTCATTGTGAATTCAGTATGCATTTCGCTGTGTACAGTGTTTTATTTTGTGATTTGTATGAGTGCGTCTGTGTATGTTTGTGTGAGGGAGAGACAGGCACATATACTAGAGTCTGAATGAAATCTGTCATTAATCTGTCAGTTTCTACATTTGAATTTTTTGGACCCTGTTATGATGGGTTATGCTAAAGTAAATACAAAAAGTAGATAAAATTTCTTAAGGGGAGTGTGTAATTCTAAGTAAGTTATTAAATATTTCTAAACCTCCATTTTTTCAAGTATAAAATGGGAATGCAATTCATAATATGTTTGACTTTGTTAGGATTAGAATTAGTAACAACTGTTATAATCTATTACGTACGCAATACATGGTACATATTGGATAGATTACTACATTACATACATATATTATTACATACATAATATTATAGATTGTAAGATTGAATAGTAAGATAGAAAAGGATTTCCTAGCAGGTAAAAAAAATGTATTTTGTAAAAATATCTACAAAACATTAACTGGCCGTCAACATTTTTACTAGTTTATTTCTGATATGTGAATACCTCATATCAATATTAGAATAGTAAAAACTGTCAGAAGTTATGTAACATTACCAATGTGTTTAATGTGCCCATTTACTAAATTTCTCATTACATTTTTAAAAGACCTTACCTTACTTTATTCTCAGAAACCAATTGCATATTTAATGGAAGATGATAACTATTAGGCTCCCAGGCAGTCATTTCATTTATTTCTCATAGCAAGCCTTTTCCCCCGCATTTAACATTTAACAAATGAAGAAACAGATTCTAAGAGGATAAGTAAATTTTCCAGTCAACTTATAATTATAAGAACCACAATTAGAAGCCCGTAATCTTTCTAATATCTTCCTCTTTTCTCGTTTAAAGTGTTAAGCTGTGTTATATATCAAATGTAGTTTCTCAGTTTGAACACCAGCTGGTTTAAAATAATTACCTTAAAGTAACTAGTTTACCAAATTAGAAAATGGGTTGCAGAATCTCATTCCAGTTTTAGTTCTGACATTAGCCTGCAGAATATGATCTTTCAGAAAACAGAATCGTTGTAGGATTTCAGTTATTTAATCTCTTCAATGGATTGAACACTCCTTCTAGATGTTAAAAACTGCATATAGATGAAAGGATTATGAATTTTGCCCTGAGTTATTTCTTCTCCTTAGCATTCTGCATTTCAGTTTAATTTTTAGAACTCTACGTTTTGTTGAAAATAAATTACGGATTTTTAAAAAAATTATAACTTGTAGGATTCAATTCAGCTAATATTACTGTGTGGAAGTTCCAATTTCTGAATTAGATGCAGAGTATGTAGATATGAATAGGATAATCTATCCTGTAGGAATTTATGGTTTGTAGTAGATTGTGTGAATCTCACTGATACGTTGACATGGAAGAAGCTTTATTTTTTTTTTTCTTTTTGGAGGAGAAATAGAGGAAAAGAGAGGGAAAAATCTAGTGATCAGATTTGAAAATAGCTCATACAGTATAATTTTTTTATAAAGCAGAAATACAGAGGTCATTATAAAATATGCATGGTATTGGAAGAATAATTGCAAAATAAATAATAAAGCCTTTCTCACCTTAAGGAATTTCAATCTTATTGAATGAAACAATACTTTACTCATTTTTTAAAATTAGCTAATAAAGTCAATAAAGAAAGCATTATATAATTTCCAACATTAGTGGCACCAATAGGAATGCGTTAGGGATTCCAAGTTGGAAGAAATTAAGCTTGAGTGACTGGCAAATATTTTACAGAGAAGATAGAATTTGAAACTCATTTTGTTGGAGAAGAAAAATAATACTTTGAGTAAATAATGTAATGTACATGGCATATTTCAGAATAGCAAAGACAAGTTGTGGGTGGTTTTGTTGTAGAGATTGGTTGGGGCTAGTTTGTAAATGATTTTCATGTCAAGCTGAATTGTCAATGGTGAATACTAAAACTTTGAACGGGAGATAACAGAATGAAAACAATTTTAATCTACCAGAGATACATAATAGTCAATAGTGGCTGCAGTCAGAAAAACTAAACATCGGCAAAATACTGTAGGGATGAGAATGATGAGTGCTAGACACATCTGATGAGGATCTCATCTAGATAGTGGAAGTCACAATGATGAAGAAAGAAAAGATGGATGAAATAGGTTAAATAGAAAGCCTTATAGACTTGATTCAGTATGCATTTATTAAATGTTTAACTTTGTAAGGACAAGGTTATGTGGATATACAAGGTTATGTGGATGAATTTAAAGTAAATAAGAACGGGGATAAAGACATATCAGTGATCACTAGGTGATTTAAAACCTATATGATGTGGAAAATATTGGTGCTGTCACATGACTGAGTGGTAGGATAGACTACTAGTTTTCAACAGAGAGTAATTTTAACTTGCTGGATTTAAAATGTTGGTATTAAAAATGAAAATGTTTGGTAAGACATCACAAATATGGAACTGATGTCAATTCCAGTAGGGGAAAGGAATTAAAGGATATAACTATGGGAGTCATTATTTCAAAAAAGGTAGTTGAAAATAGCTGAAGCCATGAGAATTGTTGCAGTCTTTAAGGAAGAATGTCTTAAAGGAGAAAAACAGGGTCAAGAACTGTACTTGGTGGGATAGTTACAGTAGAATGCCTATAATGCAGAAAATGAGTAAGAGAACATTAAGGAAGTCAAGAGAAATAAATTGTACACAGCGGAAACCGTGATAGGAAAGAGGATCAAGATGGAAGGATAATTAGTTGCAACAGAGAGCACCTAGGGAATGAACATAAAGACAGATTTAACTGTGAGAACATATTTAGTAATCTTTGAGAATGAAGTTTTAGTAGGATAATAGGAAAGAAAATGGACTGCAAAAAAAAGTAGGCTTCAAGATAACTTTCTGACATATCACTTAATTGTGGTTTGTTAACACCATCTGCCAACTTCCTGTCACTGAACTTGACACTTAGTTCACCATCTAGCTCACTGTCTTCCCTCTAATCCTATGTGATTTCAGTATCCATACAGATGAATAATCTCTTTGTCACCTCATCTTTATTACAGAAATTTTTTTTTCCCCAGCAATCTTATTCTCTGTTCTGTTGCACCTATCTAATTTTGTAGTCCTTATTAGATGAAATTGCTGCATCAACAAAATTGTTTCATGCATTCTGTTTTCTAAATGCCAATTCCTGTATTTCTAGCTGACTTAACTGTTCCTATTGTAACTGTTCTTTATCTGGCCCCACAGACCAATAATCCCTTTATCCCAATACTTTATCCTTTATTCTCTTGTTTTCTTCCTATCCAGTTTAGATTCTCTGTTTCATTTTAATAACTCTTATCAATACCTTACATTATTTTGGCCTTCTTTGATTTTTGTTGCTCCTTTCTGATGCCACCCTCGATGAACTCAATGTGCTTTCTCTTTGTCTGTGCTTGGTGTGACAAGGAAAATCTCAAGAGTACAGATTAACACCACTATAAATTCATAACCACTATCTGTCTTCTTGCACCATCAACACATTCTGGCAACTCTGATGTTTTCTGTGGTCAGTTTACCCCTTCACAAAAACTGTTTCAAATCTTTGATTCTCTTCAGATCTTCCCATATTTTTGCTGTTACTTTTATCAGATGATGTCATGCAGTTTTTCATAAAGAAAATAAAAGCCTTTAAATGAGAATTACTTAAGCCTTCTAACACCAAGGCTGCATGTTTGCCTGAAAATGCACCTAACCTCTCCTCCAGTGTTCCAATGGAAGGAGCTAGCTCTGTAGCACTCTTTAAGGTCAGTCCCTCCACCTGTCTCTCTGATTGCTATTTCCTAACTCCTTCTCATTGCGTATCCCTCTTTTTCCTTTATTACCAGTTTCTTCCCTTGACTAGCTCACATAAGTATTTACATATGTTCTGGTTTATCTGACCTTAAAAAAAGAAAGAAAAAGGAAAGATCCTTTCTTTGATGTCATTTATTCCTATAGCTACCTGCCAGTCTTTCTCTTCCTCTTGACAGTTGAAGTTTAAAAAGAGTTGTCTCCTTGATTTTTTTATATCCACTCCTCAGCAGCTTCTTTCCCCTGCCACACTGCTCTTATTAAAGTCATCAGTGACCTTCACAGCACGATTTCCAGTGTACATTTTTAATCCTCATCCTATTTGGCATCTCAGAAATTTTTAGTAGAATTGCCCAATTTTCTTAAAATCCTCTCTTCTTTTGGCTCACATTGCACCAGAAGCAATGGTTTTCTTCCTGTAACTCAAGAATAATGGGAAGCCACTGCAATGTTTTAAGCAGGGAAAGATCAGTTTTAGTGTGCTGAGTAAATTGAAAGGTAGAAGATATGATTGAAGAAAAAAATCAGTCATTAAGCATTGTAGTATTCTAAGCCAGAGATGATGTTTGCTTTGAGTAGAGTGGTAAGTTGATTTGGAAGGAACCAAACAGATCAAAGGAAATATAGGAGACAGTATCAACAGGATTTTGTGATCATTGAATATAGGGAATAAGAAAGCAGGATTTACCTATTCTCACTTAAGGCATCTAAGGTAGATGAGGTGCTATTTAGCAAAGAAAACCCTGGAGAAGATGGAATTTGGGAGATTAGGAGGGGCAGAGTTCTGCTCACTATGTTGAATTTTAGGAACATTTGAGATTCTGAATGAAAATGTTAAAAGGGAATTTGGATGTATAAGTGTAAATCTCAAAAAAGCCACACATAGAAATATTTGAAATTGTTGATATGTAAGTGATAATTTAATTGAAGTTATGCATTGAGAACAAAGCAACTAAGGAAATAGAGTACAAAATAGGAAGAGAAGGATTCTTTCTAAGCTTTGGTAAACTCCCAACATTTGAAAGTTGATTCAAAAGTATGAGTTGGCAAACAAGACTGAGGAGCCACTACAGAGGCTATTGTTGCTCTTTTGATTTTTAAAAATCGATTAAAATGTAAGAATGCATAAAAACAGAGTGGACCAGATTAGGCCCAGAGGCTACAGCTTACTGACCCTTTTTTCCTAAGAGCCTGGTGCGTACATTATAACAGATACTTGGTAAATTTTTGTGTAATGAATTAATATTGAATATGTTCTTATCCAGGTCAAATGTGCTTTTCTTGAGGTGCAGGGAGGTAATAAAGGTGGATTTTTCCTCTTAAAGCAAGAATTCATCCTTTTCTTTGGAGCTATTCTCTTGAGAAGTTAACTCTTAATTTATTAAAAGTCAGTGTATGATCAGCCTGGGCAACATAGCAAAACCTTACCTCTACAAAAAATAAAAAAAAATAGCTGGATATGGTGGCATGCACCTGTAGTCCCAGATGCTTGGGAAGCTGAGGTAGAAGGATGGCTTGATCCCAGGAGGTGGAGGTTGCAGTGAACTGAAATTTGCACCGGCACTCCAGGCTGGATCACAGAGCCAGGCCCTGTCTCAACAACAACAACAATAACAACAAAAGGTCAATTTAATATTTTGACCCACTCTCAAGCGTTCAAAAGACTGCTTTACATTTTTGTAAGGATATAATAATGTTATTTGAACAGTAGAAAGGAAAACCTGAGTTCCAGCATTTCCACGGATACGTAGAATTTTTGATATTGATTTTTATTAATACCTGACAGTTTTAAAAAGATACCTAATTATTATGATTATTTGCCCTTGAACTTTTTATTAATACCTGAGTTTTTTATTAATAAAATAATACCTGAGATATTTATTAATATCTGAGTTTTAAAAACGTACCTGCTTATTATCATTATTGTTATTTGCCCTTGAACTTTTTTCTTTATTTGATCTTAGTTATCTAAGACCATGCTAGGTCTGTAGGTTATGGACACTGCACTCATATTTTTAGAATTTAACATGAGAGACAGTCTGTAGTTAAGCAAACATACTAATATGTGATAACAATCTATGATATATATCATGAAGGAAGCTAACAAGTCTAATGTTATAGATTAATTATGAAGGAAGGACAGATTAGAGTGGTCAGAAAATGTATCTCTTGAGAAATATCATTTATGCCAAGACTTGAGGTATGTGAAGAGTTGGGTTGGGGGTGGAGTACCTAGGTAGAGTGACTGTATGTGTGATGACCCTGAATCCCATGAAAGCTCAATGTTTCCAGGAGCTGAAAGATGTTTTAGATATAAATAAGGTAAGATATCTTTATTCAGGTCATCTCCAAATAACTAATTATGCAAACAGAGATTAGTATATATTGACTTTTCTTAAGATCAGACAATCTGTACTAAGAAATAATTCAAGGCATGGGGGTCAGAATTGATTCAGTTAAACAAAATTTATTTCAAGTCTGTTCCATGTTGATTGAAAACCATTTAGCTGAAATGACAGTGGTATTATATGTATGGATTGATAGGTGATTGACTATTGACTACTATATATAATTGCTTTACCAAGGACTATTTAGCACTAAACCTCAAATGTGCTGAAACAGTAATCAGAAGAAAATGATTCCTATGTCAGCAGTTCAGTGAAGTCGGCAGTACAAAAATGTGGCAAACTAGGGTACCACCATGAGAGAGAGCTTAAGCAAAAGAAGAATGGCTGACAGAAGAACTTGTGAGTTATGATAGGAAGAAGACAGAATAGATTGGGGAGGGGGGGAAGACTGAGAGAAATGGAATAAGAGTAAGGGGAGAGGGAATGAGAATCTTCAGTTAGAGTAGAGGAGGAGGACAAGAGGAAAGATCTCAGGGAAAGGGGGAAGGGATGGTGCTAATAGTTTAAGAGGAGCCTACTTTAGTAGCATAATTTTATATAAGGTAAAACCTTAGATATATCTACTTTTAGTCTTAGGAATAAATGTTATTATCGCATAACCGTTGCCTAATCATGTAAGAAGCTGACTATATCATTATCTCTTCTACTTCAAAATCTTTGTTTTGCAGTTTTTCACTTTGAAAACTCAAATGGAAAATTATATACTTTAATTATATTTTAATACTTTAAAATAATATTTACAAATACTTATTTTGAAATAAAATGTGTATACCATGTAGTATGTTGTATTTATTTACTCATAATGTTCTTTTAAGTGTTTCAGGCTGCATGTACCAAGTAGTTCAGACGATTGGCTCGGATGGAAAAAATCTTCTGCAATTACTTCCAATTCCTAACTCTTCTGGAAATCTTATACCACTAGTTCAATCTTCAGTCATGTCTGATGCTTTGAAAGGGAATACAGGAAAACCAGTTCAAGTTACTTTTCAGACTCAGATTCCCAGCTCTTCCACAAGTGCATCAGTTCAATTGCCCATTTTTCAGCCAGCCAGTTCTTCAAACTGTTTTCTTACAAGAACAGTAGATACATCAGAAAAAGGTAGAGTTACTTCTGTGGGAACTGAAAATTTTTCTTCATCAATGTCTAAAGTTCAGAGTCATGGTGTGAAAATTGATGGACTCACCATGCAGACATTTGCTGTTCCTCCCTCAACACAAAAAGACTCATCTTTTATTGTAGTTAATACCCAAAGTCTCCCAATGACTGTGAAGTCTCCAGTTTTGCCTTCTGGGCATCATTTACAGATTCCAGCCCATGCTGAAGTGAAATCTGTACCAGCGTCGTCATTGCCTCCTTCAGTGCAGCAAAAGATATTTGCAACTGCCACCACCAGTACCTCAGGAATGGTTGAGGCCTCTCAAACGCCAACTGTTATTTATGTATCTCCTGTAAATACAGTGAAAAATGTAGTCACCAAGAACTTTCAAAACATTTACCCAAAACCTGTTACAGAAATAGCAAAGCCAGTAATACTAAATACCACACAAATTCCAAAGAATGTTGCTACAGAGACACAGTTGAAAGGTGGTCAGCATTCTCAAGCTGCTCCAGTGAAATGGATTTTCCAAGATAAGCTGCAGCCTTGTACGCCATCTCTTGTTCCTGTTAAGTCTTCAAATAATGTGGCTTCAAAGATTTTAAAAACTTTTATAGATAGGAAAAATTTGGGAGATAATACTGTAACTATGCCACCATTGAATACCATCAATCCTAGTGGGACACAATCCAAAAATATGCCTATTAAAGAAAATGCTTTGGTTATGTTTAATGGGAAAGTCTATCTGTTGGCTAAAAAGGGGACAGATGTTCTGCCATCACAAATTGACCAACAGAAATCTGTTTCTCCTGATACTCCACTAAGAAAAGACACGTTACAGATAGTGAGTCCAAGTCCAGTCACAGAAATATCCAGAGAGGTGGTAAATATGGTTTTGGCTAAAAGTAAATCTTCCCAGATGGAGACAAAATCACTTTCCAATACCCAGCTTGCTTCCATGGCCAATCTAAGGGCAGAGAAGAATAAAGTGGAGAAACCATCTCCTACCACAAATCCACATATGAACCAATCCAGTAACTACTTAAAACAGAGTAAGACTTTATTAACAAATCCAATCTTTTCAGATGGATTTAGTACAGGACACAATGCCCCCAAAAAAGGAAGTATCCTCCAGAGCATAGAGAAAATAAGTTCCTCTGTTGATGCAACAACTGTTACTTCACAACAGTGTGTTTTCAGAGACCAAGAACCAAAGGTAATTTTCCCATGTCAGGGTGCTCTTTTTATGTATCTATATGGAAAAGTTTGTTTTCTTAATTCTCAAGGTTATCTTTGATATCTCTTTCCTCCCTGCCAACCCCGTCACACACAGACTATACACATATGAGTATTTAATTAAGTCAAAACTTCCATCTGAGCAAATTTGAGAAGGAGTACAATTAATCTTTCTCTTGAATCACTTGGCATGCCAATTCTTTAAAACAATGTAAACAAAAATATCACAGAGTAACAAGGCTTAGGAGAGGTGGAGAAGGATAATGTGAATTCAAAATTTAGTAAAAATGTGTGAGTATATGTATATATACACATATATGTATGTTCATATTTAACTTAGCTTTTTTAGTATATGAAGAGATCAGCGTGCATGTAAAAGAGTTGGTTTTGGGGTTTTGTGTGCGTGTGTGGTGGTGGTATACCATGGAAAAGGTGAGATAGGGCTAATTGGTACTTTGAGTAATTTGTGGAAATAAGATTTTATCAGCATCTTTGATGGGTTGATTATTATTTTTTGGTAGACAAATTTCCTTTTCCTTTTTATTAGCTCTTTGTGACTCCTCAACTACTCAACATGTCCACATAGTTACCTCTATGTTTGACTTAAGGTTTGTGTGTCTGTGTGCTTACTAGATACTTGTACCCACCATTTTCTTGCTTACTTAGAGGTCTACTTAATAATGTCAGCATTTCTCCCTTTCAGTACAGAATTCATTGAACTCCAGAGATGTAAGGAGGTAAATTCTGATTGTTAAATACGAGACTGATAAAGGCATGTGTGATTTTTCCAGAAGACTACAATTCCTAAATAATGTCATATATGTTATATTAATGTTGTTATTAGTCTGTATTCTCATTTCAATTGTTTGAGAATTGACTACTCATTACCTTTCTAGTTCAATAAATTAAATGAGAAATTGCAGGGGTGGAGTATTTTAAGTTTGTACTTACATTCAGTTTTTTGAGTTTGGGTGGTAAGGCAAGGATAATATAAACCAATCCTTTAGGATTTTAAAGCGTGGTATGTTCTTTTATGTAAGATGAAATAATCACTTAGTTGCTTGTTTAATAAAGTAACTTGAATAATTAGCAGTATTGTTTGTATGTTTTCTTTTCCTAATTCCAGATCCATAATGAGATGGCATCAACATCAGAAAAAGTTACCCAAGGAAGAAATGACAAGAAAGATTCTCAAGGAAGAAGTAATAAGGCATCACATCTGAAGAGTGATGCTGAATTTAAAAAGACATTTGGCCTTACTAAAGATTTGAAAGTGTGCCTTACTCGAATTCCTGACCATTTGACCTCTGGAGAAGGTTTTGATTCCTTTAGCAGTTTGGTAAAGAGTGGTACTTACAAAGAGACAGAGTTTATGGTGAAGGAAGGAGAGAGAAAACAGGTAGGTAATACATTTCAGTGTATTCTTCATAAGTAGTACAAGTGATACATGAATATTACATTTCTTGATTTGGTTTTTAGCCTTGTGCATTAGTGTAAATGTTGATTGTTACTGGTTTTGCAAACATATATATTGTACCAAAATGATATTTAAAAGAACCGTATATGTACAGGTAAAAATGCATCCACAGCTAAAGATGTATTTTAATTGTTTTTATTCACCTGTTTTTTTTTCCTTTATGAGAAAATGGCCATAGCTTTTTAACTGGTCATCCTACCTTGAGGATTCTATCTAAAGGAAATAATTCAAATGTGGTGGAAGATATAAGCATGCATATGTTCTTATCTTTTAAGCAACTTATTTAGCTAATAATGATAAATGTCTATAACTTTGCCTACTGTCATTTCACTTACGAATGTCATTAAGACTAGTAAACCTTTCTAATGAAAATCTTCCACATGTGCCTGCTGTGTAAAGAAAAAGAACAAACTAAATCAATTATATTTCTCAAGTGCTTCACAAGTGTTATAATATTTCTGTGGTAGATCAGTATGGCTTCTAAACTTGACTTGAGCAAGAAAATGTGAATTAGGCAACTTCTTCTTACTGAATATGATTAAGAAATTTTGGTACCACACAGTTAGAAATGTTTCTCTCTGTAGTTGTCCTCTGTAAATTTTGTTAATTGTAATAGCTAAATATTTGTTTCTGCAGATGTTGTTACATTTGATAGTATACCATGAATTTAGCAATAAAATTTTGTTTTTGTTTTGGAATGTTATTTAACATTGCAGCAGAATTTTGATAAGAAAAGAAAAGCAAAAACTGTTAAGAAGATGGATCACATAAAGAAGAGAAAAACAGAGAATGCTTATAACACAAACACAAACGGAGGAGCTAGTGTCACCATTTCTCAACCCCTAAGCAGTATTTTACCAACTTCAGATGTGTCACAACGTAACACTCTCACAAGTTGCAGCAAAACCAGACAAGAAAAGAGAACTGAGATAGAATACTATACCCATGAGAAGCAAGAGAAAGGCACATTGAATTCAAATGCAGCTTATGAACAAAGCTATTTCTTCAATAAAAACTATACTGAAGATATTTTCCCAGTGACACCACCAGAGTTAGAAGAAACCATTCGAGATGAAAAAATAAGAAGACTTAAGCAGGTGCTGAGGGAGAAGGAAGCAGCTCTTGAAGAAATGCGTAAGAAGATGCACCAAAAATAAAATCTCCTGTACTTAAAGACTTCAATAGAATAGCTGTTTTTAAAAATATACTTTTGCATTAATAAGTTAATTGTAGATGTGTTCTGAAAGTGTCTTTGAATATGAAACTTGTTTTTTCATCAGTTGATTATAGAACTTTAAGGAATACAGAAAAGATTGATTCACATATAACTTGTGAGTAATTTACATGGGGTATCTAAACCTTTGTCTTAGATACCTTTTTTTGGAAGGAGAAATTTTATATTTTTCTATTTTAACTAGAATTCTCCAAGTTTGAATATTTGGGCAGGGTTTTTGTTATTCTTTGTATCTTTACCTAAATTGCTCAGGCATTATTCCATCAGTAGATAATGACTGTGTATTACTGAAATGTTATAATCCAAGAAAGGAAATCAGCTCCAAACTTAGCTTTTCCAGTGGATTTGTGTATGTACTTGCTTGATCTCTTTACCCTTGTGTCACCATTGTTATTTTTTTTTAATGCCATGAAATAATATGTATTATGGCAACATTACTTAAGCATTCAAACATTTCTCAAGAATGAGCAACATTTGTAACTTTACAATGTAATTTTATATAATCCGAAGTGTAGTTTAGAATTCAGGCTATTCGATGTTTTGTTTGCATATAGTGATGTATTGTTCCCAGGCAAATGCTTTTTTTTTTTTTTTTTGAGTATGTACATATGTTACTGAGATTGTGTAAAAAGTAGATCTTGAACAGTTGTCATATTTAATATTTTTTAAACTTTAAAGTGTATTTTCTCTGTCTGGTTAATTTTTGATTTGGGAAAGTTTGGGAGTGGTGTAGGGATGGGGATTAAGAATGGGGAGTGAGCACAGTGGTATGTGTTTAGTTCCTGCTACTCAGGAGTCTGAGTGGGAGGATTGCTTGATCCTAGGAGTTTGAGGCCAGCCTGGGCAACACAGTGCGACCCTGTCTAAGAAAGAGAGAGAGAGGAGGAGGTGAATAAGGTTATTAAAAAATGATCAGGCCAAGCGTGGGCTCATGCTTATAATCCCAGCATTTTGGGAAGCTGAGGCGGGCAGATCATCTGAGGTCAGGAGTTTGAGACCAGCCTGGCCAACATGGCAAAACCCTGTCTCTACTAAAAATACAAAAATTAGCCAGGCACAGTGGCGGGCACCTGTAATTCCAGCTACTCAGGAGGCCAAGGCAGGAGAATTGCTTGAACCTGGGAGGTGGAGGTTGCAGTGAATCGAGATCATGCCACTGCACTCCAGCCTGGGCAACAGAGCCAGACTCAGTCTCAATAAATAAATAAATAATCAGCAAATCTCTGGAATTAAGAGAGGTTAACGAAAAAAAAAAAAAAAATCTGTGCAATGAAAACAAAAGAGAATAGTAAATCAAAATATGAAAAGGAATAAAACAAATACATCAGCTAGACTTCGCTGCTTTTTCTTTTAGTAACAGCTGTTTTGTGATATTCATGTATTGTAAAATCCAGCTTTTTAAAGTATACAGTTCACTAGTTTTTGTTATATTTACAGAGTTGTACAACTACTAACATGTAGAGAGCCAGCCCCCATACCCCACCCTTGGGTACTCTGAGTTTGGTGGTGACAAAAGAATGAGAAAAAGATTAAGAATGAAAGTGGGACCAGGGGGTCATCACTTGTAATGGAGGCAGTGAAGGCCCTGAGCTTAGGTTCTCCACAGAGTGGAGTGGTTATGATCACTTTGATCTATAGGGTAGGCAGTGGAGTGATGGGGGGGAGAGGATGACAGGATGGTGGGGTGAATCAGCCAGAACCGAATCAGTGAGCCGGAACTGGTGCATCATTCTAAAGATTGATAACAGTGGCAGTTTGGGAGTTTCACAAAACAAGGACGTGGTTATCTATAGATTGCATTCTAGGTGCAGCTGGAGGGAGTGAGTCTCACAAGGAGCCTACAAGTCTGGTCACTTGTAACAGGGGGTTTTAAGTCCTTGAGCATTTTGTGTACTCTAAGAGTCAAGGTCACTCTGTACCCGGAAAATGAAGGCTTAGGGAAATTTGCCTCCCCAGAGGCCTGACACAGTTTGCAGCAGTTTATTGTTCCCAGTACTTGTAACATTTTATGTAGGCACTCTGAAAGCCCTTCCACCATTTCCCCCAACACTAACACTATAATTTTAGAACATATTCAAGATATTCAAAACATGCCCCAAACAAACTTTATACCCATTAGCAGTCATTCCCTGTTCCCTCTCCCTCTGCCATAGGCAACCACTAAAAAGTTTTCTGTCTTTATGGAATTGCCTGTTGTGAACACTTCATATATACGGAATCATTCAATAGATTTTCCTTTGTGATTGGTGTCTTTTACTTAGCCTAATGTTTTCAAGATTTATCCATGTTGTAGCATTTATCAATACTTCATTATTTATTGCTGAATAATATTCCATCATGGATATACCACACTTTACCCATTCGTTATGAACATTTGGGTTGTTTCCACTTTTGGCAACTACAAATAATGTTGCTGTGTATATTTGTGTACAAGTTTTTTAAATGAGTATATATTTTCAATTCTCTTGGGTATATACCTAGGCCTGTAATTGCTGGGTCATACAAAAACTGTGTTTTGAAAAGCTGCCAAACTATTCCAGTCAGGTTTTTCTCTCCCTACACTACTTAAACAGATATTGTCAGGGTCACCAGTGACTTCCATATTACTAGATTCAGTGGTCAATTGTCATCTTGATTTATCAGCAGAATGTAATTTCATGAATCATCACTTCCTTTGAAAAATATTTAAACATCATAGAACTGGTGCAAATGTAGAAAATTAGAAAATATAGGCCAGGCACGGTGGCTCACACCTATAATCCCAGCACTTTGAAAAGCTGAGGTGAGCAGATCACCTGAGGTAAGGAGTTTGAGACCAGCCTGGCCAACATGGCAAAACCCTGTCTCTATGAGAAATACAAAAATTAGCTGGGCATAGTTGTGTGCACCTGTAATCTTGGCTGCTGGGAAGGCCGAGGCAGGACAATTGCTTGAACCTGGCAAATAAGAGGTTGTGAGCTGAGGCCATGCCATTGCACTCCAGCCTAGGCAGTAGAGTGAGACTGTGTCTCACATACAGAAAGGAAGAAAGGGAGAGCTAAGAGAAGGAAGAAAGAAAAGGAAGGAAGGGAGGGAAGGGCAGGTGAAATATTAAAAATACATCAAGGGAAATATTAAAAATTAGAAATTCATACTTGCATCCAGAGTTTACCACTAATACCTTATATATCCTTTGTTCATTCTGTGTGCCTCATATATACCTATATTTTTTACCAAAATGAGGTCCTTATTTACACTATTCTGAATCTTGGTTTTAAAGTCAAGAATTGGCCTGGCATGACTCATACCTGTAATCCTAACACTTTGGAAGTCTGAGGCAAGAGGATCACTTGAGACCAGGAGTTCAAGACCAGGCTGGGCCATGGCAGGAGACCCCATCTCTGCAGAAACTTTAGCCAGTTGTGGTGGCACGTGCCTATAGTCCCAGCTCCTTGGGAGGCTGAGGCAGGAGGGTCACTTGAGCCTAGGGGGTCAAGGCTGCAGTGGACTGTGGTCATGCTACTGTATTTCAGTCTGGCTGACAGTGAGACCCTATCTCAAAAAAAAATTAAGACAGCAGCTTTTCCTTTCAGTGTTTTCATCTCTAATACTAAAGCTAAATTTACCAATTTGACCTCAAAATATCTTTTACCACTGGTTTTCTAAAGAGTGTTAAATCTAGGTGTATGTGTCTTACCTAGCTGTTAAACCCTGTAGCTTTTAAGTGAGCACAGTTTTGTTTGTAAAACTTTTAATGATACTGATTTAGAGACCAGCTATTTGTTCTGACTCCTTTTTTCCTTGATACACTTACTTTCAGTTCACTTCTGAAAAACCACGCTTCTGCCTCATTGACTACTCATTCTCAGTCTCCTTGCTGATCCCTTCTCTTCTCCCTAATCTCTCTGCACATTAAAACACCCTGGGCTCAGTCCACGCTTTGCCTCTTTGCTTATATTCACTCTCTTGGTGATCTCACCCAGTTTCATGGGTTTAAGTACTATCAATGTGCTGACAACTTGCAGTTTTTTATATTTTATTCCCAGGCTGTCTTGAATTCCAGTTGCCTATTTAATATCTCTATTGGATGTCCAAAATGGACATGTCAAATTTATGTTCAAGACAGAAATCTTGCTCTTCCTCAAACTAGCTTCATCCAAAGGTTTTCTCATTTTAGCTGATGACAACCCCATCCTACCAATTGCTCAGGCCAATATAAAGTCATGCTTTATTCCTTGCTCTCACACCTCACACCCAATACAAATTTTGTTGGTTCTGCTTTCAAAATATCCCAAATATGACCACTTTTTATCCCCAGTGCTGTCATCAGCCCTCAGTTGGATTATTGGTAACCTCATAAATTATCTTTATTATTTTATTTTTATGCCCCTACTTTTCTCTCAGTTCAACAACCAATGTGGTCTTTTAAAACATAACTTAAGGCATTCCACATTAACCTTCAATGTTTCTTCATTTCATGTAAAATAAAAACCACTATCTAAGGGCTAGAGATTCAAGGTGAGCAAACTGGATTAAGCACAACTCTTTAAATTTCTTTAAATTTCTATAATATGCAATTTCTATAATATGCTAAATTCAACTAATATCCTAATAAATATATTGCATCTATCATTTTTTTAAATTTAGCCTACTTCTTTTTTTTTTTTTTTTTTTTTTTTTTTTTTTTTTTTTTTTTTTTTTTTGCTCCTTATTAAAGCTTTGCTGTTCATGAAAGTCATCAAACACCAATATATTTTTTTCCGATGTTGTATTTCATGATACTGAAATGTGGCTTGAATCCTTTACAACAGTATTCTCCATACTTTGTCTAATGCTGCTGGTCTCTTAACCTTATTCTGAAATTCAGTCAAATTAGAGTTCTATCTTTTCTGCAAGAGTGCTCTAAAGCTGCTGTTGTCAAGATCAGCAGTAAATATCAGATTGCTAAATCTAATAGTCAATTTAGTCTGTCTCTTACTTGACCTGTCAGTAGCATTTGACACTTTTGATCATTTTGTCTTCATTGCAATTTGTTCTTCACTCTGCTTCAGGGACATGATAATCTTTTGTCTTCCTTGTATCTTGACTGCTTTTTTAAAAAATTATACTTTAAGTTCTGGGGTACATGTGCAGAACACTCAGGTTTGTTACATAGTTATACACATGCCATGGTGGTTTGCTGCATCCCTCACCCAATCATCTACTTAGGTATTAGATATTTCTCCTAATGCTATCCCTCCCCTAGACCCCAATCCCCTGACAGGCCCCAGTGTGTGATGTTCCCCTCCCTGTGTCCATGAGTTCTCATTGTTCAACTCCCACTTATGAGTGAGAACATGTGGTGTTTGGTTTTCTGTTCTTGTGTCAGTTATGATGGTTTTCAGCTGCATCCATGTCCCTGCAAAGGACATGAACGACTCATTCTTTTTTTATGGTTGCATAGTATTCCATGGTATATATGTGCCACATTTTCTTTATCCAGTCTATCATCGATGGACATTTGGGTTGGTTCCAAGTCTTTGCTATTGTGAACAATGGTGCAGTAACCATACGTGTGCATGTGTCTTTATAATAGAATGATTTATAATCCTTTGGATGTATACCCAGTAATGGGATTGCTGGGTCAAATGGTATTTCTGGTTCTAGATTGTTGAGGAATCACCATACTGTCTTCCACAATGGTTGATCTACATTTACACTCTCACCAACAGTGTAAAAGCATTTGTATTTTTCCACATCCTGTCCAGCATCTGTTGTTTTCTGACTTTTTAATGATTGCCATTGTAACTGGTGTGAGATGGTATCTCAATGTGGTTTTGATTTGCATTTCTCTAATGACTAGTGATAATGAGCTTTTTTTCACATTTGTTGGCTGCATAAATGTTACCTTTGGAGAAGTGTCTGTTCTTATCCTTTGCCCACTCTTTGATGGGGTTGTTTGCTTTTTTCTTGTAAATTTGTTTAAGTTTTTGTGGATTTTGGATATTAGCCCTTTGTCAGATGGGTAAATTGCAAAAATGTTCTCCCATTCTGTAGGTTACCTGTTCACTCTGATGATAGTTTCTTTTGCTGTGCAGAAGCTCTTTAGCTTAATTAGATCCCATTTGTCTATTTTGGCTTTTGTGGTCATTGCTTCTGGTGTTTTAGTCATGATGTCCTTCCCCATTCCTATGTCCCAAATGGTATTGCCTAGGTTTTTTTCTAAAGTTTTTATGGTTTTAGGTCTTACCATTAAATCTTTAATCCACCTGGAGTTAATTTGTGTATAAGGTGTATGGAAGGGATCCAGTTTCAGCTTTCTGAATATGGCTAGCCAGTTTTCCCAACACCATTTATTGAATAGGGAATCCTTTCCCCATTGTTTGTTTTGGTCAGGTTTGTCAAAGATCAGATGGTTGTAGATGTGTGGCATTATTTCTGAGGCCTCTGTTCTGTTCTATTGGTCTATATCTATGTTTTGGTACGAGTACCATGCTGTTTTGATTACTGTATCCTTGTAGTATAGTTTGAAGTCAGGAATTGTGATGCCTCCAGCTTTTTTTTTTTTTTTTTTCATCATGATTTGGGCAATTTGGGAGAGTCTTTTGTGGTTCCATAAAATTTTAGGATTGTTTTTCCCATTTCTTAAAAAAAAGACAATATT
>NW_016107571.1:2499908-2507478 GCF_001604975.1 Cebus imitator | reverse complement strand
TTTTTTAGGATTGTCTTGGCTATGCAGGCTCATTTTTGGTTCTATGTGAAATTTATGGTGTTTTTTTTCCAATTCTGTGAAGAAAGTCAATGGTAGCTTGATTGGGATAGCATTGAATCTATAAATTACTTTGGGCAGTTTCATGATGTTGATTCTTCCTAACCATTAGCATGGAATGTTTTTCCATTTGTTTGTGTCTTCTCTTATTTCCTTGAGCGGTGGTTAGTAGTTCTCTTTGAAGAGGTCCTTCACATCCCTTGTTAGTTGTATTCCTAGATATTTTATTCTCTTTGTAGCAATTGTGAATGGGAGTACACTCATGATTTGGCTCTCTGTCTGTTATTAGTGTATAGGAATGCTTGTTATTTTTGCACTTTGATTTTGTATGCTGAGACTTTGCTGAAGTTCTTTATTAGTTTAAGGAGATTTTGGGCTGAGACGATGGGGTCTTCTAAATTTACAATCATGTCGTCTCCAAATAGAGATAATTTGACATCCTCTTTTCCTAATGTACGCTTTATTTGTTTTTCTTGCCTGATTGCCCTAGCCAGAACTTCCAATACTGTGTTGAATAGGAGTGGTGAGAGAGGGCACCTTTGTCTTGTGCTGGTTTTCAAAGGGAATGCTTCCATTTTTTGCCCATTCAGTATGATATTGGCTGTGGGTTTGTCATAAATAGCTCTTATTATTTTGAGATATGTTCAATGAATACCTATTTAATTGAGAATTTTTAGCATAAAGGGCTGTTGAATTTTGTTGAAGGCCTTCTCTGCATCTATTGAGATAATTGTGTGGTTTTTGTCTTTGGTTCTGTTTATGTGATGGATTACGTTTATTGATTTGCATATGTTGAACCAGCTTTGCATCCCAGGGATGAAGATGACTTGATTGTGTTGGATAAGCATTTTGAGGTGCTGTTGGATTTGGTTTGCCAGTATTTTATTGAGGATTTTTGCATCTATGTTCATCGGACATTGACCTGAAATTTTCTTTTTTAGTTGTGTCTCTGCCAAGATTTGGTATCAGGATAATGTTGACCTCATAAAATGAGTTAGGGAGGATTCCCTCTTTTTCTATTGTTTAAAATAGTTTCAGAAAAAATGATACCAACTCCTCTTTGTACCTCTGGTAGAATTCAGCTGTGAACCCATCTGGTCCTGGACTTTTTTTGGTTGGTAGGCTATTAATTGTTGCATCAATTTGAGACCTTATTATTGGTCTATTTAGGCATTTGACTTCTTCCTGTTTTAGTCTTGGGAGGGTGTAAGTGTCCAGGATTTTAGACCTTTCCTGCTTTCTCTTGTGGGCATTTAGTATAAATTTCCCTCTACATACTGCTTTAAATGTGTCCCAGAGATTCTGGTATATTGTGCCTGTTCTCATTGGTTTCAAATAACATTTTTATTCCTGCCTTCATTTCATTATGTATCCAGTAGTCATTCAGGAGCAGGTTGTTCAGTTTCCATGTAGCTGTGTGGTTTTTAGTGAGCTTCTTAATCTGAGTTCTAATTTGATTGCACTGTGGTCTGAGAGATTGTTCGTTATGATTTCCATTCTTTTGCATTTGCTTAGGAGTTATTTCCAATTATGTGAATTTTAGAGTACGTGCAATGTGGTGCTGTGAAGAATGTATATTCTGTGGATTTGGGGTGGAGAGTTCCGCAGATGTCTATTAGGTCTGCTTGGTCCAGATCTGTGTTCAAGTCCTGGATATCCTTGTTAGTTTTCTCTCATTGATCTGTCTAATATTGACAGTGGAGTGTTAAATTCTCCCACTATTATTGTGTAGAAGTCTAAGTCTCTTTGTGGGTCTCTAAGAACTTGCTTTATGTATCTGGGTGCTCCTGTATTGGGTGCGTATATATTTAGGATAGTTAGCTCTTGTTGCATTGATCCCTTCACCATTATGTAATGCCCTTCTTTGTCTTTTTTGATATTTGTTGGTTTAAAGTCTGTTTTATCAGAGGCTAGGACTGCAACCCCTGCTTTTTTTTTCCTTTCCATTTACTTAGTAAATATTCCTCCATCCCTTGATTTTGACCCTATGTGTGTCTTTGCATGTGAGGTAGGTCTCCTGAATATAGCACACCAATGGGTCTTGACTCTATCCAATTTGTCAGTCTGTGTCTTTTAATTGAGGCATTTAGCCATTTACATTTAAGGTTAATATTGTTATGTGTGAATTTGATCCTGCCATTATGATGCTAGCTGGTTATTTTACCTGTTAGTTGATGCAGTTTCTTCATAGCATCGATGGTCTTTACAATTGGGTATGCTTTTGCAGTGGCTGGTACCAGTTGTTCCTTTCCATGTTTAGTGCTTCCTTCAGGAGTTATTGTAAGGCAGGCCTGGTGGTGACAAAATCTCTCAGCAGTTGCTTGTCTATAAAGGATTTTATTTCTCCTTTGCTTATGAAGCTTAGTCTGGCTGGAAATGAAATTTTGGGTTGAAATTTTTTTTTTTTTGAGAATGTTGAATATTGGCCCTCACTCTCTTCTGGCCTTAGGGTTTCTGCTGAGAGATCCACTGTGAGTCTGATGAGCTTCCCTTTGTGGGTAATCTGACCTTTCTCTTTGGCTGCCCTTAGCATTTTTTCCTTCATTTCAGCCATGGTGAATCTGATGATTATGTGTCTTGGGGTTGCTCTTCTTGAGGAGTATCTTTGCAGTGTTCTCTGTATTTCCTGGATTTGAATGGTGGCCTGGCTTGCTAGGTTGGGGATGTTCTCCTGGACAATATCCTGAAGAGTGTTTTCCAACTTGGTTTTATTCTCCTCATCACTTTCAGGTACACCAATCAAATGTAGATTTGGTCTTTTCACGTAATCCCATATTTCTTGGAGGCTTTGTTCATTTCTTTTCACTCTTTTTTTCTCTGATTTTGCCTTCTTGTTTTATTTTGTTGAGTTGATCTTCAATCTCTGATATCCTTTCTTTTGCTTGATCAGTTTGGCTATTGAAACTTGTGTGTGCTTCACAAAGTTCTTGTGCTGTGTTTTCAGCTCCTTCAGGTTGTTTATGTTCCTTACACTAGTTATTCTAGTTAGCATTTTGTCTAACCTTTTTTTAAGGTTCTTAGCTTTCTTACATTGGGTTAGAACATGCTACTTTAGCTCTGAGAAGTTTGTTATTATCCACCTCCTGAAGCCTGCCTTCTTTTAATTCATCAAACTCATTTGCCATCCAGTTTTGTTCCCTTGCTGGTGAGGAGTTGTGATCCCTTGGAGAAGAAGTGTTCTGGTTTTTGGAATTCTCAGCCTTTTTGTGCTGGTTTCTTCCCATCTTCATGGATTTACCTATTTTTGGTCTTTGAAGTCAGTGACCTTGGGATGGGGTCTCTGAGTTGTTGTTGGGGTCTCCTTTTTGTTGATGTTGAAACTATTTCTTTCTGTTTGTTAGTTTTCCTTTTAACAGTCAGGCCCCTCTGCTGCAGGTCTGCTGGAGTTTGCTGGAGGTCCACTCCAGACCCTGCTTGTCTGGGAATCACTGCAGAACAGCAAAGGTTACTGCTTATTCCTTCCTCTAGTAGCTTTATCCCTGAAGGTTATCCACCAGATGCCAGCCAGAGCCCTCCTCTATGAGGTGTCTGTCAGCCCCTACTGGGAAGTGTCTCCTAGTCAGAATACATGAGGGTCAGGGAGCCACTTGAGGAGGCAGCCTGTCACTTATTGGAGCTGGAACACTGTACTGGGAGGTCCACTGCTCTCTTCAGAGCTGCCAGGCAGGGACATTTAAGTCTGCTGAGGCTGTACCCACAACCACCCCTTTTCCCAGGTGCTCTGTCCCAGGAAGGTGGGGGCTTTAGTTATAAGTCCCTGATGGGCTGCTGCCTTTTTTCAGAGATGCCCTGCCCAGTCAGGAGGGAGTCTAGTGACACAGTCTGCCTGCAGAGGCCTTGCTGAGCTGCTGTGGGCTCCACATAGTTCAAACTTCCAGTGATTTTATTTATACTGTGAGGTTAAAACCACCTATTCATGCCTCAGCAATGGCAGATGCCACTCCCCACACCTAGTAGCTTGAGGTACCAGGTTGAGCTCAGACTGCTGTGCTGGCTGTGAGAATTTCAAGCCAGTAGATCCTAGCTTGCTGGTCTTTGTGGGGATGGGATGCCTGGAGCCAGATCACTTGGCTCTCTGGCTTCAGCCTCCTTTCTAGCAGAGTGAACAGTTCTGTCTCACTGGTGCTCCAGGCGCCACTGGGGTATGAAAAAAAAACTGCTGGGGCTACCTCGGTGTCTTCTCAAATGGCCACCCAATTTTGTGCTGGAAACCCAGGGCCCTGGTGTTGGCACCAGAGGGAGTCTCCTGGTCTGTGGGTTGTGAAGACTGTGGGAAAAGCACACTGTCTGGGCCAGAGTGCAGGGGACAGTCCCTAATGGCTTCCCTTGGCTAGGTGAGGGAGTTCCCTGACCCCTTGCACTTCCTAGGTGAGGTGATGCCCCATCCTACTTTGGCTCACCCTCCTTTGGCTGCACCCACTGTCCAACCAGTCCCAATGAGATGAACCAGGTACCTCCGTTGGAAATGCAGAGATCACCCACCTTCTATGTTGATTTTGCTGCGAGCCGTGCACTGGAGCTGTACTTATTCATTCAGCCATCTTGCTGGCACTCCCCTATACATTATGTTTCTAAGTTAAGTGCAAGCATCCTGGATATTGTAAAAGACTGAGAGCTGTATTATTGAGTCTATTTGATTCTCAAAGCATTTTGAGGCCTTTCATTAGGCATCACCCTGCCCTCCACAACTGCTTCTTCTTAGTCTCTTTGGCTAGTTCCTTTCCTTCTCCATGATCTCTTAATGTTGGAGTTATTTAGAGCTCGATCCTTATGTCTTTTATTTTATATCTATATGATCTTACCTAGTTCTCATGGATCAAAATACCATCTATATTCAGGAACTCCTCTTTGGACTCCAAAGTTGTATATCCAGTTGCCTTCTTGACATTTCTACTTGGAAGTCTAATGGGCATCTCAAAAGCAACACAGGCCAAAATCAGCTTCTGGTTATTAGCCACACAAAATTTGCCTCAACCAAGATCTTCTGGATCTTAGTTAATTATAAATCCAGGCTTACACTTGATCAGGTGGAAATACTTTGGAGTCCTTAATTTTTCTCTTTGTCTTTTGCCCTACAACCAGTCTGTTAGGAAATTATCTTGGTTTACATTCACATTATACCTGGAATCTGACCATTGCTCACCACTTCTGCTGTGATTACCTTGCATTAGATCTCTCATCTAGATTATTAAATAATCAACTAACTGTCTTTCTGCTTCTATCAGTGTCCCAGAGCTTGTCCTTAGCACAGTAGCCAGGGGATTTTTTTTTTTTTTCAATTAAGGAAGGGGAAAGGACCAAAACTCAATAGAGAAAGAGAAACATACACGAAGAGAAAATTCACCCTAAAAGAAATAAAAATGACCTTAAAACATAAGAAAAATGTTTAAATTCACTCAAAACTAGAGGTATGCAAATTAAAACCACTTAGATACCATTTCTCACTTGCAAGACTCCATGAAATTTAAGAATATGGCAATGCATTCTGTTGGGAAGGCTGTGGGAAAATAGGTACATTCATACATTGCTGATGGGAATGCAAAAGTTCATTAGTTGCAATATTGTTCTTAGTTGCAAAGCATTGGAAGGAACATAAATTTCCATCTACAGGAGAGTGACTTAATAAACTATAGCATGTCATGCAGGGAAATATTAAATAGATATAAGAAAAGAATGAGGAAGAGCACTATGAACGAATATGGAGTGATTTCCACGATAGACTGTCAAGTGAAAAAAGCAAAGCACAAAAGAGTATCCATAGCATGCTACCCTTCATGTAGGAAAGTCAGGACATAGGAAAATAAATTGTTATCTGCTAATTTGTTCAAAAGAAACACGAGAAAGATAAATCAAAAACTAGTAAGGCTGATTGCCTAAAGGGAAAGAAATAAAGAAGGAGATGAGGTTTTGAGGATGAAGTACAGTACTATTTTTTTGATTATATCTTTCTGTATAGCTCTGAAACTTGGAATCATAATAATGCCTCACATACCCTTTACATAATCCCAAATAAATAAATGATAAAACCAACCAAGAGGTATGAGGAACCCAAAATGGAATACAAATACTGAAAAATGAAAGTAAACATATTAAGAATGAATAACAACCACACTTAAGCAAATGAGGAAGAAAATAGGTAACTGTAACTATCATGTCTGGGCACAAAACGGCCAATGAAAGAAACAACAGTGCTTAAGTGCTGTAATCTAGTGCTGTAATCTAGAATTTCTTGCAGGGGTATAAATTAGCAATACTGAAGCTACCTTTACATGTACATTAGAATTGAACAACTAAGTACATATATTGTGGATAATAAAAACCAAGTTTCTCACTGTTGGAGAAAGACATTATTAAGAAAGGAGGCAGGCTAAAATACACACTGTAATGTTGGATTGAAATAAGATGTGTCAGTATAAATTCATGTTTTTTAATATAAATGTAGACAGGTAGATTATGAAATATATATGTGACTATATCCATGGCATAGTATACTTTTATACATTTCCTAAATCTTAAAATGCCTGGAAGCAGTGACACTTCAGAGTAATGAGCACATGTAGCACCAGATCTTTGTATCTGTTTCTTCTTTTTTTACTTTAAATTTTTTTATTTTTTATTTTTGTGAGTACCTTATAGATATATATATTCATGGAATGTATGAGATGTTTTAATGTAGGCATGTAATCTGAAATAATCATCATGGAGAATGGGGTACCCATCCCATCAAGCGTTTATTCTTTGTGTTACAAGCAATCCAATTATACTCTTTTAGTTATTTTAAAATGTACAATTAAGTTATTATTGACTATAATCTCCCTATTGTGCTATCAAATAGTAGGTCTTATTCATTCTTTCTATTTTTATGTATTCATTAACAATCCCCACTTCCCCCTAGTTCCCAACTACCCTTCCCAGCCTCTGGTCACTATCCTTCTACTCTCTATCTCCATGAGCTCAATCGTTTTGATTTTTAGATCTCGTAAATAAGTGAGAACATGCAGTGTTTGTGTGTCTGGCTTATTTCACTTAATATAATAACCTCCAGTTTCATCCATGTTGTTGTGAATGACAGGATATCATTCTTTTTATGTCTGAATAGTACTCCATTGTGTATATGCACTACATTTTATTTATCCATTCATATGTTAATAGACACTTAGATTGCTTCCAAATCTTGCCTATTGTGAACAGTGCAGCAACAAACATGGAAGTTCAGATATCTCTTCAATATACTGATTTCCTTTTTTGGAGGGTACATACCCAGCAGTGGGATTTCTGGATCATATGATAGCTCTATTTTAATTTTTTTCAGGAACCTCCAAACTGTTTTTTTTCCCATTTATTTATTTTATTGCATTTTAGGTTTTGGTGTACATGTGAAGAACATGCAAAATTGTTGCATAGGTACACACGTGGCAGTGTGATTTGCTGCCTTCCTCCCCATCACCTACATCTGGCATTTCTCCCCTTGCTATCTCTCCCCAGCTCCCCAACCCCCACCGTCCCTCCCCTA
>NW_016107571.1:2467130-2494041 GCF_001604975.1 Cebus imitator | reverse complement strand
GACTTCCCGTGGCTCCAATCGCCAGCCAAAAGGGCACCCGGACCGGAGTATTTTGTATGGAGAACCGCTGCTCTGGGGCGCCGGCAAAGCAGCCGTGCGGGGCAAAGCAGCGGTGCTGGCCGGCACAGCTGCGCTGGCCGAAACAGCCGCGCTGGCGACCTGTGGAGTTCCTCCACCTGGGAATTTCCTAGTCTGTGGGCAATAAAAATGCAGCATCCACTCACCCTCTGCGCTTTCACTGGGAGCTACAATCCTGAGCTGTTCCTAAATGGCCATCTTGGATGCTCAACCCCCAAACTGTTTTCAATGTGGTTGTACTAATGTACATTCCCACCAACAATGTAGGAGAGTTCCCTTTTCTCCACATCCTTTGTTATTGTCTGTCTTTTGGATAAAAACCATTTTAACTGGGGTGAGATAATATCTAACTGTAGTTTTGACTTGCATTCTCTGATGATCAATGATGTTGAGCACTTTTTCATATGCCTGTTTGCTATTTGTATGTCTTCTTTTGAGAAATGTGTATTCAAATCTTTTGCTCATTTTTTGATCAGATTTTTTTTTTCTATTGAGTTGTTGGATCTCCTTTTATATTCTGGTTTTTAATCCCTTGTCAGATGAGTAGTTTGCAAATACTTTGTCCCATTCTGGGGATTGTCTCTTCACTTGTTGATTGTTTCCTTTGCTGTGCAGAAGACTTTTAACTTGATGTGATCCCATTTGTCCATTTTTGCTTTGGTTGTCTGTGTTTAATGTGGGGTATTATTCAATAATTTTTTGCCCAGACAAATGTCCTGGACATTTTCATCAACTTTTCATATTAGTTTTATAGTTTGAGGTCTTAGATTTAATCCTTTATTCCACTTTGATTTTACTTTTGTATATGGCAAGAAATAGGAATCTAGTTTCATTCTTTTGCATGTAGATATCCAGTTTCCCAGGACTATTTACTGAAGAGACTGTCTTGTTCCAGTGCATGTTTTGACACCGTTGTCAAAAATGAGTTAACTGTAAATATGTTGATTTGTTTCTGTGTTCTCTGTTCTGTGCCATGGGTCTTGTGTCTGGTTTTATACCAGTACCATGCTGTTTTGGTTAGTATAGCTCTGTGCTATAACTTAAAGTCAGGTAATATGATTCCTCCAGTTTTGTTCTTTTTGCTTAAGATAGCTTTGGCTCTTCTGAGACTTTTGTGGTTCCATATTATGTTTTGGGATAGTTTTTTTTTTTTTCTATTTCTGTGATGAATGTCATTGGTACTTTGATAGGCATTACATTGAATCTATAGATTGCTTTGGGTAGTTTGGATATTTTAGCAATATTGATTCTTTTGCTCCATGAATGTGGAATTTTTTTTTTTTTGGTGTTCTTTTCAATTTCTTTCATTGGTGTTTTATAGTTTTTATTATAGAGAACTTTCACTTCTTTGGTTAATGCCTAGATATTTAATTTTATTGGTAGCTATTGTAAATGAGATTACTGTTTTCAGTTCTTTTTTAGATTGTTCACTGTTCGCATATAGAAATGCTACTGATTTTTATTTTTATATGTTAATTTTGTATCCCAGAACTTTACTGATTTTTAAAAATTAGTTCGAATAGTTTTTTGGTGGAGTCTTTAAGATTTTTGACTATAAGATTATATCATCTGCAAAATAATTTGACTTCTTCCTGTCCATTCTGGATGTCTTTTATTTATTTCGCTTGTCTGATTGCTCTAGCTAGGACTTCCAGTACTATGCTGAATAACTGTAGTGAAAGTTGGCATCTTTATGTTCCAAGTCTTAAAGGAAAGGCTTTCAGTTATTCCTCATTCAGTATGAGACTAGCTATGGGACTGTCATATATGGCTTTTTAAAATGTTAAGGTATGTTTCTTCTATCCTAAGTTTTTTGAGGGTTTTATCATGAAGGGATGTTGAATTTTATCAAACATTTTTCAGTATCAATTGAAATGAGATCATTTTTATCTTTCATTCTGTTGATATGATGTGTCACATTGATTGATCTGCATATGTTGTACCACCTTTGCATCCCAGAGATAAATCCCACTTGGTCATGATGAACGTATTGCTGGATTTGGCTTGTTAATATTTTGTTGAATATTTCTAATGTATTGTTGGATTTGGCTTGTTGGTATTTTGTTGAATATTTTTGTATCAGTATTCATCAGAGATATTGGCCGGTAGTTTTCATTTTTCATGTGTCTTTGTCTGGTTTTGGTATCAGGGAAATACTGACCTCATAGAATGAGTTTGGAAGTATTCCTTTCTCCTTAATTTTTTAGAATAGATTGAGTGGGATTGGTATTAGTTCTTCTTTCGATGCTTGATAGAATTCAGCAGTGGGGCCATTGGGTCTTGGGCTTTTCTTTACTGGGAGAATTTTTATTATGACTTGCATCTTATTTTTTATTGGTCTTTTCAGGCTTTGGATTTCTTCATGATTCAATCTTAGAACGTTGTATATGTCTAGGAATTTGTTCATTTTCTCAGGTGTTCTAATTTATTGGCATGTGGTGGGTCATAGCAGCCTCTAATAATCCTTTGAATTTCAACAGTATCAGTTGTAATGATCCTTTTTCATTTCTGATTTTATTAATTTGTGTCTCCTTTTTTTCTTCTTAGTCTGGCTAAAGGGTTGTCAATTTCATTTAACTTTTCAAGAAAACCCAACATTTTGTTTCATTGATCTTTCGTATTTTCTCTATTTCAATTTCATTTATATTTCTGCTCTTTATTATTTATTTTCTTCTACTAATTTTGGGTGATGTTTGCTTTTGCTTTTTTATTCTTTAAGATGCAGTGTTAGATTGTTTATTTGAATTTTTCCTCTCTTTGATGTAGGCATTATAGCTATAAACTACACTCTTAGTACTGTTTTTGCTGTATCCTGTAAGTTTTAGTATGTTGTGTTTCCATTATCACTTATTTCAAGAAATTTTTCAATTTCCTTTTTAGTTTCTTCATCAACCCACTGGTCATTCAGGAGCATATTGTTTAATTTACACATATTTGTATAGTTTTCAAGGTTCTTGTTATTAATTTCTAGTTTTATTCCATTGTGATCAGAGAAGAGGCTTGATATTATTTCAATTTTTTGAATGTTTTGAGATTTGTTTTGTTTGGTCAGTAGTGCAAATTAGGTCTGATATTTCTTTGTGGGTTTTCTGTCTGAAAGATATGTCCAGTGCTGAAAGGGAGTGCTGAAGTCTCTAGCCATTATTGTGTTAGGGTCTGTCCCTCGCCTTAGCTCTAGTAATATTTGGTTTATATATCTGGGTGCTCCAGGCATGCATATTTAAACTTATGATATCCTCTTGCTGAATTGACCTCTTTACCATTATAGAGTAACCTTCATTGTCTTTTCTGAGAGTTTTTGTCTTATAATATATTTTGTGTAATTATAGCTACTCATGCTCTTTTTGGGTTTCCATTGGCATGTAACATCTTTTTTCATCTCTTTATTTGCAGTCAATATGCGTCTCAGTTTAATTGTGTTTCTTGTAGGCAACAGATTAATGAGTCTTGTTTTTTCATTCACTCAGCCATTCTCTGTCTTTTGATTGGAGAATTTAGTCCATTTACATTCAATGTTATTATTGATAAGTAAGAACTTATTCTGGGCATTTTGTTATTTGTTTTCTGGTTGTTTCATGTTCTTTTCCTTCTTTCTTTCCTCCTGTCTTCCTTTAGTGAAGGTAGTTTTCTCTAGTGTTATAATTTAGTTTCTTGCTTTTTATTTTTTTGTGTATTCATTGTGTGTTTTTTGTTTGAGATTATGATGAAGCTTGCAAATACCGTCTTATAAACCATTATTTCAACCTGATAACTATTTAATACTATTTGTGTAAACCAAGAATCAAAAACAAAGCTAATAAAAAAATCTATGCCTTTATCCTTTCACTTTTTCACTTTTTCTTCCATGTATATCTTATTGCACTGTCTGTGTCATGAAAAGTTACTGTTATTTGTGATTGGTTCATTGGTTAGTCTTTCTCTTTAGAATAAAAGTAGTTTACATACCACAGTTACAGTGTTAAAATATTCTGTGTTTTTTCTGTGAACCATTACCAGTGTGTGTTGTACTCTTAGGTGATTGCTTATTGCTTGTTAATGTCCTTTTCTTTCTGACTGAAGTACTCCCTTTAGCATTTCTTGTAGAATAGGTCTAGTGTTGAAGAAAGCCCTCAGCTTTTGTTTGTCTGGGAAAGTCTTTATTTCACCTTCATGTTTGAAGAACATTTTTGCTGAATATATTATTCTAAGGTAAAAGTTTTTTCCTTCGTTATGTTACGTATGTCATGCCACTCTCTCTTGGCCTGTAAGATTTCCACTGGGAAGCCTGCTGCCAGACATACTGGAGCTCCATTGTATGTTATTTATTTATTTATTTTTCTCTTGCTGCTTTTAGAAATATTTCTTTGTCCTTGATCTTTGGGAGTTTGATTATTAAATGCCTTGAGGTATTCTTTGGATTAAATCTGCTTGGGGTTCTATAATCTTCTTGCACATGGATATTGATATATCTACGGTTTGGGAAGTTCTCGATTATTATCCCTTTGAATAGGCTATTTCTATCTCTCTCTCTACCTCCTCTTTAAGACCAAGAACTCTTAAATTTGTCCTTCTAAGGCTATTTTCTAGATCCTGTAGGCATACTTTATTGTTTTTTATCTCCTCTGACTGTATTTTCAAATAACCTGTTTTTAAGCTCACCACTTCTTTCTCCTCCTTGACTCATTGTGTTATTAAAGGACTGTGATGCATTCTTCAGTATGCCAATTGCATTTTTCAACTNGTTTATGTTTCCTTTTATGTCTACTCTGACTGTATATTTTCAAAAATAGCCTGTCTTCAATCTCACTAATTCTTTCATCTGCTTGATCAATTCTGCTATTCAAAAACTCTGATGCATTCTTTGGTATGCCAATTGCACTTTTTAGCTCCAGAATTTCTGCTGAAAAAAATGTAATTCTTTTAAATTATTTCAATTTCTTTGCTAAATATGTCTGATCAAATTCTGAATTCCTTCTTTGTGTTATCTTGATTTTCTGTGAGTTTCCTCAACACAGCTATTTTGAATTTTCTGTCTGAAAGGGCACATATCTCTGTTTCTTCAGGATTGGTCCTTAGTGCCTTATTTAGTTCATTTGGTGAGGTCACGTTTTCCTGGATGGTGTTCATGCTAGTAGATATTCTTTGGTGTCTGGGCATAGAAGAGTTAGGTATTTTCTGTAGTCTTCACTGGCTGGGCTTGTTTGTACTTGTCCTTTTTGGGAAGGTTCTTCAGATATCCTAAAGGACTTAAGTGTTGTCATCTAAGCTGTGTCTGTTTTATGGGATACCCCAAGCCCAGTAATGCCGTGGTTCTTGCAGACTTACAGAGGTACTGCCTTGATGGTCTTGGACAACATTCAGAATTCTCTGGATTACTAGGCAGAAACCCCTGTTCTCTTTCCTCATTTTCTTCCAAACAAGCAGAGTCTCTCTCTCTGTCTTCAGCCACCTAAAGCTGGGGATGAAGTGACACAAGAACCTATGTGGCCACCACACTATGACAGTGCTGTGTCATACCTGAAGGTAGCATAACACTGACTCTCACCCAAGAGCTGCTGTAACTACTCCCTGGCTGTTGCCTATGTTCACTTAAGGCCGTGGGCCTCTACAATCATCAGGTGGCAAAGCCAGCCAGGCCCGCATCCTTCCCTTTAGGGTGGAAAGTTCCCTCAGGACCTGCATAGATCCGGAGGTGCCATCTGGGAGTCAGGGATTAGGGTAAAAAGCTTAGACATCTACCTTTTCTTCTATTATACTGTGACTGAGCTAGCATTCAAACCACAAGACATTGTTTCCTACTCTTCCTTCCCCTTTCCCAAGGCAGAGGAGCCTCATGCTGTAGCCACTGCCACCACAGGCCATGGAGAGTACTGCTGGAGGACCTCCAACTTTTCCTTAAGGCCCAAGGGCTCATCAGTTCGCTTTGGTGAATGCTGCCTGGCCTAAGAATCACTCTTAAGGACAGGGGGCTCTCTTCTAGCCCAGGCTAGGTCTAGAGATGCCATTCAAGAGTAAAACCCTGGAATCAGGGAACCAAAGAGCATGCTTGTTGCTTGATTCTCCTGTTGCCACACTGGTACCTAAGGTGCAAGACAGAGTCTCCTTTACTTTTCTTTCTGCTTTTCTCAAGCAGAAAGAGTTTCATCCAATAGCCACCATAGCTGGTAATATGCTGAGTCTCACCTGAAGCTAGCAAGTCTCCTTCTCATCCAGGGTGTGTTTAGAAATGTCATCCAGGAGGCCGGGCGCGGTGGCTCAAGCCTGTAATCCCAGCACTGTGGGAGGCCGAGGCGGGTGGATCACGAGGTCAAGAGATCAAGACCATCCTGGTCAACACGGTGAAACCCCGTCTCTACTAAAAATACAAAAAATTAGCTGGGCATGGTGGCGCATGCCTGTAATCCCGGCTACTCAGGAAGCTGAGGCAGGAGAATTGCCTGAACCCAGGAGGCGGAGGTTGCGGTGAGCCGAGATCGCGCCATTGCACTCCAGCCTGGGTAACGAGAGCAAAACTCCGTCTCAAAAAAAAAAAAAAAAAGAAAAGAAATGTCATCCAGGAGCTAGGGCCTGGAACAAGGGCCTCTGGGCTCTGACCTGTGCCCTATCCTTCTGTGGCTGAGCTGGTATACAAAATATAAGACAAAATCCCTCCTACTAGTCCCTTTCCTCTCCTCAGGTAGAAGGAAGGGGTCTTTTTGGGAGCTGTGATCTGTGCACTCTGTGGTTAGGGGAGAGGTTATACCAGCACTACCTTAGCCACCCCAGCTGGTGTCTCCATAGGTCACATGTCCCCCAAGTCCACTGTCTCCAGGCCCAGTTCAGCACTAGGACTCACCTATGAGTTGTAGTTTGTATAACCTGGATTGCCTTTCAAGTTTACTAAGCAACCAAGAATACTGTAGCCTTTCATAGTGAGGTTTGCATTAACTCAAGTTTCAACCTCTGGGATGGATGAAAATCCCCTCTGGCTAGGGCTGGTTTAAGTTCTGCCTCCATGGGTCGGCATCAGCTGAGTTTGGTTTCCTTTTCTTCTCCAATAGAAAAACACTGAGTTCAGCGCCCCCACAATTGCTGTGTTCTCCCTCCCCAGCACCCAGAGATGCCCTCCATACAACCTGGCCTCCATACCACCTGACTGCTGCTGGGGCAGTGGGGGAGGGGTGGTGTCAGTGATTCAAGGCTGTTTTTTTCTGCTTTTCAAGGCCTCTTTCAGCAGTACAGAGTTAAAACCAAGTACTGAGTGCTCACCTGATTTTTGGTTCTTGTGAAGGTGTTCTTTCTGTGTAGATAGTTGCTAAATTAGTGACCTTGTGGGGGCAGTGGGGACTATTGGTGAAGCCTTCTATTTTGCCGTCTTGCTGTGCCTCAAGATCTTGGCTTCTAAACACTATTTTTAACATAAGAAAACAGAGCTTTTTGGAGAAGCTGATTCCAGAACTGAAGAAGGAAAAGATAAGATGAGCCTAGAACATCTTTTGAAATCAGAAGGTAAGAAAATATTTTGTAACAAATAGGGGCTTATGAAAGAAACAGAGGAGCCAACCTAAAGAAGTTACTAATGACCAAAGTTGGCATAATTTGAACAGTAAAATAAATAGTATTTAACCCATAGAATCAAATATTCCTATCAGTCTATACCAATACAAGACTGAAGCATTGCCAACTATGCCAAGAGGAAAACTTTTTAATCTATGCCAATATAAAAATCAAATACATAAATGAGGGGAGAAGTTCTTCATTACAGTAGAATTCCAATTAATAAATGTTGATGGAAAGAGAAAACAGCGAATCATCATTACAAATGTCCTAGCAATAACAGCTGCAGACAAGATTCACCAACAGATGCTTAAATGAGTGGGCAAAAGTTTGAGGAAAAATAGGATTTACATAGTCTCCAAAGAAGATATTTATTAACTATAAACAGAAAGATAGCGACTTTATAGCAGAGAAACAGCAGATACCAACCTAAATGATCAAGGTAAACATCAATAATAAGACACATCAACAAATACCTTAAATATGAAATACCTTTTCCTATTCATCTTAATATAATGCATAGGAAAAGGCTTCTTTACGTATTGTGGTAGTATTGCCAAAAATACAAAGCCTTTCTGTTATGGGGTGAATGTTTTTGTCTCCTCTAAAATGAATATATTGAAGCCTTAACCCCCAGTATTGCTGTATTTGGAGATGGGGCCTTTAGGAACGTAGTTAAGGTTATAATTACTTGCCATCATAAAGGTGGGACCTTGATCCAATAGTATAATATTAGAGTCCTTATAAGAAAGGACATCAAAGAGCTCATTTTCTAACTCTCCACCCCTCCATGCATGCACCCAAAGGAAAGGCCATGTAAGGACACAATGAGAAAGTGGGCATCTGCAAGCCAGGAAAAGAACCCTCATCAAAAACTGAATCAGCTAACCTCTTGATCCTAGCTTTCAAAACTGTGAGAAATAAATGTATGTTGTTTAAACCATCCAATCTGTGTTTTGTGGTTACGGTAGCTTGAGCAGACTAATCCACTTTCCAATCATGAGAAAAATGCTGTATCAAATAAGCCCAACTTAAGGGACATTCTACAAAATTGCTGATTAGCAATCTTCCAAGTGTCAGATCATGAAAGATAAGGAAAAAATTGAAGAACTGTTGCAGACTGAAAGTGACTAAGGAGGAAAACAAAAACTAAGTACAATATATGACTCTGGATAGGATGCCAGATGCAAAGGAACACATATTAAAAAATGTGTGAAAATCAAATAAGGACTATAGTTTAGTTAATAATATCGCACCAAAAGTTAATTTCCTTTTTTTCAAAAAACTTTTATTTTTGGTTCAGAGATACATGTGCAGCTTTGTTATATAGGTAAATTGTGTCCTGTGAGTTTGACGTACAGAGTATTTTGTTATCCAGGTGCTAAGGCTATTACCTAATAGTTATTTTTTTCTGTTCCTTTCCTTCCTCCCACCCTCTGCCCCCTGGTAGGCCCCAGTATCTGTTGTTTCCTCTTTGTCTCCATGTGTTCTCATCATTTAGCTCCCATTTGTAAGTGAGAACATGTGGTATTTGGTTTTCTGTTCTTGCATTAGTTTGCTAAGGATAATAGCCTCTAGCTCCATCCATGTTTCTCAAAAAACATTATCTCATTTTTTGCAACCTATGCTTCTGACAAGGGTCTAATATCCAGCACCTACAAGGAACTTAAACAAATTTACAAGAGAAAAAGCCATTAAAAAGTAGGCAAAGGACATCATGAACAGATACTTTTCAAAAGAAGACATTCATGCGGCCGACAAGCACATGAAAAAAGCTCAATATCGCTGAGCAGCAGAGAAATGCAAATTAAAACCACAGTGAGGTACCATCTTATATCAGTCAAAATACTATTAATAAAATGTCAAAAAGTAACAGACACTGGTGAGGTTGTGGAGAAAAGGCAATGCTTATACACTGTTGGTGAAAGTGTAAATTAGTTCAACTCTTGTGGATAGCAGTATGGTGATTCCTCAAAGAGCTAAAACCAGAACTACCATTTGACCCAGCAATTCCATTACTGGGTACATACCTAAAGGAATAGAAATCATTCTATCATGAAGACACATGCATAGGTATGTTCATTGTAGCACTATTCACAATAGCAAAGACATGGAAGCAACCTAAATGCTCATCGATGACGGACTGGATAAATGAAACGTGGTATGTATACACCATGGAACACTAGGCAGCCATAAACAATTTCCTGCTTTGCTGTTGAGTGTTTACATTAGGAAAGTGGAGTGAGGGATATAAGGAAACTCTGTACTACATTTGCAATTTTTATGAAAGTATAAAATTAGATGAAAATAAAAAGGTTTAAAACAAAGTCTTAAAACTATAAATCACAGCAAATCACTCCCCTATTCAGAACTCTCTAGTGGTGTTTTATCTCACTCAAAGTAGGTGGCAGATTCTACACAATGACCTAAAAGCCCCACATTAATTGTCCCCATCGGTCTTCCCTAACCTCATCTCCTACTAGTCCTGTATCACTACTGAACTTCAGCAAACTAGCTGCTCACTAGTTGTTAAATAGAGCAGGCATATTCCCTGGTCAGGCCTTTGCATTGGCTTTTTTCCCTCACACTCTCTGGAAAAGTTCCTCTTCTAGCTAGCTTCATGGCCTGCTTCCTGTCCCCACCACTGTGTTTAATATTATAAACACTAGTTTCTTAGAATCTCATATTCTAACATTTTTTTCCTATAGCACTTATCATTGTGGATATTCTAAATAGTTTACTTATTTCTTTTATTGTTTGTTGATATACACTAGAGTTTAAGATACACAAGGGGAGAGACATTTGACTATTTTGTTCACTGATGAATTAACACTGAACATAAATGGAGAAGGAATAAATAGTCACATGAAGGCTGTTTCACCTTCAGTCTCATTCTAGTTTCAAGAGCAGGAAGAAGGAAGTAATAAAGGAAGAAATATGTTAGGAAAGCAAAACCTCTTTTCATGTGTCGTTAGATCACTGGCCAAAACTGTGTTACATAGCCACCTCTAATTGCAGTGAAGGCTAGGAATGTGACTATTCAACAAAATTTAGTTTTTGTTGGTAAGAAAGAAAAGGAGCAAATTACCAATAGCTACTGATAATATCATTATATCTAGACACATTGTAACACAAGGGTTAGGTTATTAAGACCAAGAATGAATACAAAAACTATTCAGACCCACCCCAACAAAACTAGTGTTACTTAAAAGATAGCCAAAAACTGCCAGGAATTTTTACTTTTGTTTTAATAATATTGAGGGAAAGCAGCACTTTTACAGAGTTCTGAGGGAAAAAATGTAAATCAAGGATTTTCTACATATGCAAGTCTTGAATCTTGAATGATGTATAAGATGGAAGAAAAGATATTTTCAAGTATTCAAGAGTTCAGAAAATATACTGCTCATCTTTTCTTCTTAAATAAAATTTCTTAAATATGTACTATAACAACTGCTTATTATGTATTCTTTAAAGAAACTATTTCTACCTCTGATGGTTTTGAAATACATCAGCCTGGCTAGGCTGAACTACATTTTCTGTATATTTCTGGTTAGGGTGGACTACAAGAGACATTACTGTAAAAAACTTGGAAGTCAAAAGTGAAGCAGCAGCCATTTCGTAGCTGACCCCTATTGTCTCTGATCTACTGACTCATCTCATTGGCAAGCAGCAGTGGCCACATGTGCAACTGCTTCAGCTTCTCTTACTCCTTGGCCAGGTAATTATGTTTAGCTCTGTAACAAAGAGTTCTGGCTACTGGAGGACACCCATACCATTAATGTCAGACACTAAGAAACAGCATAAGTTTCAATATGTCCTCGTGAGCTTCAGGTTGTTCCTCTGTGTTCCAGCATGTTCTTGCTAGCTCACACTACACTTATCTTTTTTTATTCCTGACTTCCCATACTGTGGATTCCAAGTCCTAGGATCAGGTGGAAAGACAATAGCTCCTCACAAGGAGGCAAGAAGTTCATATCCCTGGAGCAAGTTACCTTACACATACATACAGATTCACACAAATACCCTACATTTAGTGATTCTGCTTGATTCTGATTGAATCAGAACTATACACTATCCTGAATTTACAAAGAAATTCTCCCATAATTCTGAGTTTTTAGAATTTTGCCTTTCAAAGACTGGTCTTTAATTCACCTCATATTGATTTTATATGTTTAGTGTAAATGAGGAGTCCAGTTTCATTTCTTTCCATTTGGATGACCATTGTCCTGACATTCTTAATTGAAAAATCTATCTTTTCTCACCTGATCTGTAGTGCCAACTTTATTATATAGCAAGTGTCCAAATATGTCTGGGTTTATTTTCTAGTCTTTCCCTTAGGCTCCATTGGTTTATCTATTTCTCAGTGCACACATATGTCTTTATTACAGTAGCTTTAACATAAATCTTGGCAGATACCCTATTTATTCTTTTTCCTCAAGAGTATCTTGACATTCTTGATCCTTTGTACTTTTAAACAAATTTTAAAATTATCTTGTCAAATTCCACAATTCCATCTGTTGGTTATGTATTGGGGTTGAATGGAACCAATAGATTAATGTGGAGGTAATTGACATGTATACAATACAATGTTGAGAGATACAATCTCTAAGCCTGGTACATTTCTTCATCTATTTGTGTCCTTTGTAATGTCTTTCTAAGTTTTTTTTTTTAAATTTTCAGAAATAACTTTTTATTTATTTCTTTTAGTTTTTTTTTTAAATTTATTTTATTGCATTTTAGGTTTTGGGGTACATGTGAAGAACATGCAAGATTGTTGCATAGGTGCACACGTGGCAGTGTGATTTGCTGCCTTCCTCCCCATCACCTATATCTGGCATTTCTCCCCATGCTGTCTCTCCCCAACTCCCCACCCCACACTGACCCTCCCGTTTCCCCCCAACAGACCCAAGTGTGTAGTGCTCCCCTCCCTGTGTCCATGTGTTCTCATTGTTCAACACCCGCCTATGAGTGAGAACATGTGGTGTTTGATCTTCTGCTCTTGTGTCAGTTTGCTGAGAATGATGCTTTCCAGGTTCATCTATGTCCCTACAAAGGACACAAACTCATCATTTTTGATGGCTGCATAATATTCCATGGTGTATATGTGCCACATTTTCCCTGTCCAGCCTATCGTCAATGGGCATTTGGGTTGGTTCCAGGTCTTTGCTATTGTAAACAGTGCTGCAATGAACATTCGTGTGCATGTGTCCTTATAATAGAACTTTCAACTCTAATATTTTCTTTAAAAGGTCTTGTTCAACTTTTTTGAGATTTATTTTTAATTTCTTAATCTTTTGCTATATTAAAAATAGTAATTAAAATATATTTAGTGTAAAGTATAATATATAACTCTAAAAGTGCTTAGTATAACTATAATATATATATTAATGTGTTATTTTTCATTCAATATTCTAAAGATTTTTCCATCAGTTCCTTTCCCTTGCCATGTGATATGTTATTGTATGAAGTTACCACAATTTCCATTTTATTGTTGATAGACATTAGGGCTTTTTAGCTCCTATTCCATTGGTCTAACTGTCCATCCTTGTGCCAATATTGTGTTGTGATGATTACTCTAGCCTTGTTATGTCTTCATATTTGATAGATCAAGTCTCTTACCTTATACTTCACCGAGAGTATGTTGGCCATTTCCAGTTCTTTGAATTTCCATATAAATTTTAGAATTGTTGTCTTACACATACACGATAATGTGCTTTTGATTATGATGATATTTAAAACTATAAATCAATTTTGGGAAAAATCACATTTTTACCAATCTTTTCCATCTATCATATTTATCTCTTTATTTAGGTCTATCTTAATTTCTCTCAGCAAAATTTTGTGGTTTTCTCCATAGAATTCTTACAGATTTGTTATTAGATTTATTCTCTGATTTGCTTGATTAAAAAATATTTTTATAATATCTGGCTTCAATTTCATTTTCTACCTGATTATTGTTAGCATATCAAAATGTAATTTATATTTATATGTTGACTGTATCCAAAGCCTTGCTAAACTCTCTCATTCTACATAATTCATCTAATTAGAAGATTAGATAAACTAATTCTAACAGACTGGTTTATCTGCATATGCTCTTTGGATTTTCTACATATACAATACATATTATATGTAATGAATGATGGCTTTGTTTATCCCCTTCTCATCCTTTTATCTTATCTCTTTTCCTTGCTTTACTTGCTTGCTCTAGAATCTCTAGCATGATACTAAATTATTATTTTCTTCTCAATATCGGAGATAAATGTTTCAACATTTCCCCATGAAGAATGATGTTTGTTGTATGTTTCTTGTAAATACTCTCTTTTACTGTGTATTGGTCAGGGTTCTACAGAGAAACAGAACCAATAGAGTGTGTATATGTATGTTTGTGTGTCGGGGAGAGAGAGAGAGAGAAAGAGAGAGAGAGAGAGATTTTAAGAAATTGTCTTCTGTGACTGTGGAGCCTGGCATATCCAAAATCTGCAGAGTAGGCTGACAAGTTGGAGACTGAAGAAAAAATTTCAGTTTGAGCCCAAAGGCAGTCTGATGGCAAAATTCCCTCTTTGGAGAAGATCAGTTTTGTTTTTTTTCTTTCTTAAGGCCTTCGACTGATTGGATGAGGCTCACCAACATCCTAGAGGGAAATCTGCTTTACCTAAAACTACTGAGTTAAATGTTAATCCCATTTTTAAAAAACCTTCACATAAACATCAAGAATGATGTTTAACCAAAATATCTGTGTACTGTAACCTAGCCAGGTTGGCACATAAAATTAATCATCATTGTAGATTTTAAAAGTTTCCTTATACTACTAGTTCATTAAAAGGTGTTTGTTTTAATAATTAGTGAATGTTAAAGATTGCTATGAAATGCTTTCTGGGTACCTGTTGAGACGATCATGTGTTTTTCTCTTTGGTTAATATGATGAATTATATTGGTTTTCTAATGCATTCCTAAAATAAACTTAACTTGATCATAATCTTTTGTCCATTACTCTAGGATAAATTCTGCTAATATTTTGTTTATAATTTTTTGCATCTATGTTCATGACTGAGAATGGCTGTAATTTTTCTTTCTCATAATGTTCTTTTTAAGTTTTGGTATTAAATTAGGCTTTGTGTCCTCACCCAAATCTCATTTTGAATTGCAATCCCCATAATCACCATAATTGTCACAAGTCAAAGGAGAGATCCGGTGGAGGTAATTGAATCATGGGGGCAGTTTCCCTCATGCTGTTCTCATGATAGTGAGATCTCACTAGATCTGATGGTTTTATAAGGGGCTCTGTCCACTTCACTTGGCACTTCTTTATGCCGCCTTGCGAAGAAGGCACATTGTTTCTTCTTTGCCTTCTGCCATGATTGTAAATTGCCTGAGGCCTTCCTGGCCATGTGGAATTGGGAGTCAATTAAACCTTTTTCCTTTATAAATTACCCAGTCTCCGGCAGTTCTTTATAGCCGTATGAAAATGGACTAATAGAGAAGCCTGGAGAATATTCTCTTTTTTTTTTACAGTATGGAGGTTTTTGAGTAAGATGATTACAGTAATTTCTTTTTTAATATTTTGTAGAACTCACCAGTGAAGCTATTTGGGACTAGATTTTCTTTAGGATAATTTTTTGATTGTTGATCCAATTTTGTAAATGGCTATTGGACTAGTCATGTTTTTTGCTTGCAACATTTTGGTAAATTATTTTCCTTTTTTTTATTTTTCATTTTTTAATTTTTAGACAGAGTCTCATTCTGTCACCCAGGCTGGACTGCAATGCCACGATCTCGGCTCACTGCAACCTCCATCTCCTGGGTTCAAGTATTCTCCTGCCTTAGCCTCCTGAGTAGCTGGGATTACAGGCACGTGCCACCACACCTGGGTTTCACCATGTTGATCAGGCTGGTCTCTTGATCTCACAAACTCCTGACCTCATGATCCTCCCACCGTGGCCTCCCAAAGTGCTGAGATTACAGGTGTGAGCCACAGCACCCAGCCAGTAAATTATTTTCCTAAGAATTTTTCTGCTTCAACTAATTTTTAATGTATTGCCATAAAGTTATCCACAATACTTTATTCTTGTTTAATGTTTCTAAAATCTCTAATGATATCTCCTTTTCATTCTTTGTATTTGTAATGTGACTTTTCCTTTTTTCTACAACGATCTTACCAGAAGTTTTCATTTTTTGCTAGATTTTTGAAACATCTTGTTTCTAGTTTTATTGAGCCTATCTACTACATGTTGTTACATATCTTTAATTCCTGTATTAATTTTATTATTTATTTTGTGCTACTTCTTCCAGATTATTTTTGCCATTCTGTTTTTACTTCCTAGATGAATGCTCAGCTCTTTAATATTCAATCTTTTTTGTCTTCTAATATATGAATCTAGAAAACAAATGTCACTCTGGCACTTGTTTAACTGCATCTCTTACATTTTATTTGTTCTGAAAAGTTTTTTGCCACTATCTCTCAATGATATTTTCTCTGAGTTTCAGTTTAAGCATTTTCTAATTGCCATTGTTTATTTCTGTAATTCATGGCTACTTAGGAAAAGTATTTCTTATTTTTCAAATATATATTTTCTTATTATTTTTGTTATTGATTTCTAACGAAATTGCACTGTGATAAAAATATCATATGATTTTTATCTTTTGACTTTTTTGAGACTTGATTTATGACCCTTGCACATGATCAGATTTGGTAAATGTTCATTTATGTGGTAGAATAATACTGCCCCTTCCCCAGGGATATTGATGTCCAAATACCTGGAACCTATGAATATTTTTTCTTATATGGTAAAAGGAACTTTGTTGATATGGTAAATTAGAGTTTTGTTGTTGTTTTTGAGACGGAGTCTTGCTCTGTCGTAGAGGCTGGAGAGCAGTGGCTGATCTTGGCTCCGTTTCTCCTGCCTTAGCTTCCTGAGTAGCTGGGACTACAGGCATGCGCCACCACCTGGCTAATCTTTGTATTTTTAGTAGAGACGGGGTTTCACCATGCTAGCCAGACTGGTCTCAAACTCCTGACCTCAGGCAATCTGCTCTCCTTGGCCTCCCAAAGTGCTGATATTACAGGGGTTAAGCCACTGCACCTGGCCAAGTTAGAGTTCTTGAGGTGAGGAAGTTATCCTGGATTATCCAGGTCCAATGTAATCACAAGAGGAAGAGGAGGAGAGGTTTGACTATGGAGGAGATAAGACAATGTTACAATGGAAGCAGAGTTTGGAGTGATATGGCCAGGAGCTAAGGAATGCCACAGCCTCTAGAAGATGAAAGAGGCAAAGAATAGATTCTCCCTTAAAGCATGCAGAAGGAACAGAAACGCTGAGACTTTAACTCCTTAAAACTCATTTTGGGCATCTGATATCCAGAACTATGAGAGAACAAATCTGTGTTGTTTTAAGCCACTAAATTGTGGCAATTTGTTACAGGAGCAATAGAAAACAACTACAATGTGTGTTTATTGGATAATAATTTGTGTTATTCAGATTGGATGGGTTCATTAGGACAATTTTATTAATCACTTTTCCTAAATCTTCTCCATCATTACTGATTTTTTTTATATCTACTTATTCTATTTACCTGTCTTTGTTTTGTGCTGCTATAACAGAGTATCTGAAACTGGATAATTTCTAGAAACAGAAATTTATTTCCCCACAGTTCTGGAGGCTGGGAAGTCTATGATCAAAGCCCCAGCATGTGATGCGGGCCTTCTTGCTGCTTCATAACGTTGCAGAAGGCACATGATATGAGAGAGGGAAGAAGGCCGAACTCATCCTTTATAAGGAACCCACTCTCACAATAATGATTTCACTTCTTCAGTAATGACATTAATTAATTCATGAGGGCAGAACCCTCAAACACTAATCATCTCTTAAAGGTACTATCTCTCTACGTATACACCATAGAATACTATGCAGCCATAAAAAAGAACAAGCTCGTATCTCTTGTGGGAACATGGGTGGAGCTAGAAGTTTATCCTTATCCTTAGCAAACTAACACAGGAACACAAACCAAATACCACATGTTCTCATTTATAAGTGGGAGCTAAATGATGACAACTCATGAGCATAAAGAAGGGAACAACAGACACTGGGATCTACATGATACTGTAGGTGGGAGGAGGGGGAGGAGCAGAAAAGATAACTATTGAGTATTGAACTTAATACCTGGGTGATGAAATAATCTGTATGACAGACCCCCATAACACAAGTTCACCTATGTAACAAACTTTCACATATACCCATGAACCTAAAATAAAATAAAGATTTCTTTAAAAANAAAAAAAAAAAAAAAAAAGGTACCACCTCTCATCACTGTTCCTTGAGTCTTAAGTTTCCAAAACATGAACTTTAGGAGGCACGTTAACCATAGCACTACCACTGAAAACAGTTTGCTAGAAATATTCCACTGTAATTATCTCCTTATCTATCTCTCTCTATGGTTCTGTCAGTCACCTCTATATTTTGAGACTATGCAATTTGGCATATGAAATTTTTTAATTGCTATTTTTTTGTTGACTTGAAGTGATGCTTCACTTATAATAATGTTATTTTCCTTAAACTATTATTTTACCTGATTTTAATAAAGCTTTTTTGCTACATTAATTAAATTTTGTTTTTATTCAATTTTGTTATTTTTTAAAAAGTTGGACCTTTAATTCTTTTACATTTGGTGTTTCTATTGAAATATTTGGATTCACATTTGCCATTTTATTTTTTATTGTTTATTAGTCCCACCAACGGAAAAGTCTTTTCTTTATATTTTTGACTGAATATGTATTCCTTTTTAATCATTTCATTTTTAAATCTCTATTAGTTTAGAAGTTATTCATGCTATTTCTGTACTTTCAGTGGTAACCCAAACATTGAAAACATGCACATTTAACTCCCAAATTCTTAATTAAAAGCTTTACTCACCTACCAGATGATACAAAGCTTTTAGAACACTTTATAAACACACCTCACAATTCAACAGTTATTGTTTGGGAATTTGAGTAGAACTTTTAAGTATATTTTATGCTTCATAAACATTATTATGGTTTTAGAAAGTCATGTTCATTATATTTGCCCACCTTTTTCCCTCTCTTCATTTATTCTTGGATCTTAGACATTCTCCTTAGGACTACTTTCCACTTGCTTGAAGTATATCTTTTAGAATTTCTTTTTTTAAATATAATTTATTTATTTATGAAAGAGTCCAAGAATTGTTTCCTCTCAGTGAAGAAGTGTGTTTGGATAGCCTTTATTTTCTTTTAAAAAACTGACTCAACTCTGAGTAATGTGGTGATTCAAAGACCTGGGTTAAGTCTAGTTATTTGGATATGCGGGTTTAATTGTTTCCGCTCCTGAAGAAGATACACTGGATCTGAGTAGAAGCCATACATGGTTGGTGGGATGTACTAAGCCTTCATTCCAACTAGATTTTGATGGTCATAAATTATCCCATTTGTCTCAAATTGTTTTCATTTCACTTCAACTTTTTAAATTAATAAACTTTATCAGAGGAGTTTTAGGTTCACAGTAAAATTGAGTGGAAAGTATGAATTTTCTATATCCCTTTTCCCACCCCATGAACAGCTTCTTCCACTATCAACATCCCCAATCATAGTGATATATTTGTTAAAGTCAATGAACTTGCACTAACACATCGTTACCCCAGAGTCCAGAGTTTAAGGTTCACTCTCCGTGTTGTAGTTCTGTGGGTTTTGACAAATGTTATAATGACACATGTCTACCATTGCAGTACTATAGGGAATAATTTCACTGCCATAAAAAATCATTTGTGCTCTGCCTATTTATTTCTCCCTCCCCATGAACCCCTGGTAACTACTGATCCTTTTATTGTCTCCATTCTTTTCCAGAATATCTTATAGCTGAAATTATACATTATACAGCCTTTCAGATTGGTTTCTTTCACTTAGTAATATGCATATAGGGTTCCTTCGTGTCTTTTTGTATTGGTAGTTAATTTTTTTAGCATTGAATAATATTCTATTGTTTTAATATACTACAGTTTGTCCATTCATCTACTGAAGAACATCTTAGTTACTCTCAAGTTTTGGCTATTAATAAAAAAGTTGTAAACATCCATGTGCAGGTTTCTGTATGAACATAAGTTTTCAACTCTTTTGGGTAAACACCAAAGGGTCATGTGGTAAGAGCATGCTCAGTTTTGTAGGAAACTGCAAGACTATATTCCAAAGTGAATGTACTTTTTCATTCCCACCAGCCACTAGTGAATCAGAGAGAGTTCTGGCTGTTCCGCATCCTCACAAGCATTTGGCGGTGTTTGCATTTTGGATTTTGGCCATTCTAATAGATACGTGTTATATTTCATTGTCTTAGTTTGCAATTTCCTAATGACATATGATGTTGAACATCTTTTTATATGCTTATTTGTCATCTGTATATCTTCGTTGATGACATGCCTGTTCAGATCTTTTGCCTATTTTTTTTATTAGGTAGCTCATTTTCTTATTGTTCCATTTTAAGAGTTCTTTGTATATTTTGGATAACACTCCTTTGTCAGATGTGCTTGCAAATATTTTCTCCTAGTCTGTGGTGTGTATTCTAATTCTCTTTTTATTATTTTCATTTTGATAGACATTTTCATTGAGCATAGAATTCTAGTTTGGCAGTTATTTTTCTTTAGCTTTGAAGTTATCATACTATTGATTTTAGCCTCCAGAAAAGTTTAGCCAATTTATTATTTTTTGAAGATAATCTTTTTCTGTTTGGATATTGTATTAGTCAGGGTTCCCTAGAGGGACAGAACTAATAAGATAGATAGATAGATATGAAGGGGAGTTTATTAAGTATTAACTTACACAATCCCAAGTTTCTATAATAGGTTGTCTGCAAGCTTGAGGAGCCGGGAGAGCCAGTCTTGAGTCTCAAAACTGAAGAACTTTGGAGTATGATGTTTGAGGGCAGGAAGCATCTAGCACAGAAGAAAGATGTAGGTTGGGAAGCTAGGCCAGTCTAGCCTTTTCACGTTTTTCTGCCTGCTTTATATTCGAAGGCAGCTGATTAGATTGTGAACACCAGATTGGGTGGGTCTGCCTTCCCCAGCCCACTGACTCCAGTGTTAATCTCCATTGGCAACACGCTCACAGACATACCTTCAATCCATCCTTCAATCCAATCAAGTTGACACTCAGTATTAACCATCACAGATGTTTTAAAGATTTTTCTCATTGATTTTGGTTTTCTAGTTTCACTATGCTGTGCAGTTGTATAGATTTCCTTTTTATTTATTCAGCTTTACTATTTCCTTAATATGTTTGTATATATCTTTTATTTGTTCTGAAAAATTCTCAGACATTTTTGCTGTTATTTTTGCTATTCTTATCCTTTTCTACCTCTACAACTCTGATTAAACATTTGTTAAATATTTTTGTTGACATTTTCAATTTTTTTTAATTTTTCAAAAATTTTCACTTCTCAATAGGATTTTTGATTAAATTCTTAACATAAAAAGATATAATCCATACTTGTACCTTTTCTACAGATGACAATGCACTTTCTGAATAATAACACTGTTCTATTTTCTAGTTCACTAATTTTCCATTCTACTGTATTCAATCAGTTTTAAAATGAATTCATTGAGATTTTAATTGTATTTATTTTATTTTTAATTTCTAGAAGTTATACTAGTCCTATTTTATATATTCTGTTGACACTTTCCTGATTTCTGTAGGTATTCTTAAGTCTGCGATTTACTTCTTTGAATATGGTAACACAGTTATTTTAAAATCTGCATTTGGTAATTCCAATATCTGAAGTTTGTGCAGGTCTATTTATGCTGGTTTGTTTTGTTTTGTTTTTTGCTGTTTCTCACTTATGGTGCCATATTTATCGTATGCCTTTTTGTTGTTGCCTGATAGCTGTGATTAACCCTGGAAAATTATCTTTGTGAACAGAAGGTCTCAGAAGTTCCTTCTGAGAGAATAGCTTTATGTTTACTTCGTCAGGTACTTGTAGTTACCACTCATAAGAAACCATCTCAAAGTAAATGTACAGCCAGAGATTTCTTGGCTGACCTAAGCTATGTTTAACTCAGGTGTAAACTGGAGGGCCAGCCTGTGGCCCCCTCTTCTTATATCCAGTTTTGTATTTCCTAATTATTATGCTCTGTTTCCTGGCAGAAACTCCTTCCAACAAGGTGGAAAGAGTGGTTTTTCTTCTGGCTGGCTCTTAATCTGAGTGTGTAGTTGTTTGGTGTCCCAGTGTAATGTTGGGAGAAGATCTCCTGTAAGACTCTTTGCCTGCGGAAGTTCCTTCTCTGACTTCTGTGCCATGAAGGCTATGAACCAAAGCCCAAGTGTGTGAGGTCTCCAAATGCTCAATACATTTTTGTGTGCTGATATTTTGCCTGTCTTTCTCATAAAATTGGCCTTGGCATTTTCTCACTGTCTCTTCAACTTGTCAGTTTTTCTAAGGTGATTTTACAAATCTTTTATCCTGCATTTCTATTATTTTCTGTGGGATAGTTGATCCAAATAACTTCATCACAATCATCAGAAAACTAAATCTCCTGCATTTTTTTCTTTCATTTTATAGTTCATTGTCATTTGACTAATCTTGGGGTTTGATATTTCTTTATCAACTATGATACATTTTAAATATTTTGTCTATTACTTATAATGGATTAATTATAAACTATAAAATCATTATCATTAATTATAAACTATAAAATCATTAATTATAAACTATAAAATCATTATTACTTATTAGTATACGTAATAACAATATTATTTCTCCCTTTCCATTCTCATTTTTTTCCTGTCTTACTACACTGCCTAGAATCTTCACTTGACACCAGTCCCAAAGGGAATTGTTCAGTGCCTCATCATTAAGCAAAGTGTTTGTTGCAGGGTTTATTATTTCTTTTGGTTTTGTATGTACATGTATTTATGTTTGTGTAGTGGACGGGAGGTAGGTGTTTTTAGATACTTTTCATAAATTTAAGAAAGCCCATTTTTAATAATTTTGTCAAAATAAAAGTTTTTATATTTTAAATTTCATTCAGTGCATTTTGATATATTAAAATAATCACATATATAATCTATCAATGAATTAAATCATATTTATTGATTTTTAAAATTAATGTATTAAATTTTTGAGACAAAATTATTTGATCATAGAACATCATTTATATGTTGCTGGACAAATTCTGTTAGTATTTTGTTTAGGATTTGTATATTATGAATAAGATTGTGCTATAATTTTCCTCTCTCATATTGTTCTTTACAAGTTATAGACCTCAAACTAATTCTAGTCTCTTACTTCCGTTGCCTCTTAGCTGATCGAATTTTTCTACAGCACATATAACTTTATAACATACTATAGAGTTTAACTATTTACTACATCTATTTTTTTATGTTGACTTCTCCCCAACCCCCCCTCCCCAAAATAGAAGCTTCTTAAGGGCAGGGATTCTTGTTCCGTGCATTGATGTATCTCAAGCACCCAAGTTCTTGGCAAATCATAAACTTTGAGTAAATATTTTAAATAAATGAGTTGAAGACAGAGATTGTGGTACAAATTACCCTATGCTCCTAATTGTGGTCAATTTTTGCAAATGTTTCATGTGCACTTGAATATACAAATACACACGTAATTTGTTACATAAAATTTTACTTACACAATTGTGGGAACTGGTTATACAATCTCTGAAAAGATATTGCCTTCCTGTCTGATGTTAGAGCTGGAAGTTTGCAGGGTAAGCAAGTGGGAAGGAAAGATGGATGTAAATTGGGAGAGAGTAGGGACAAGTAGGAACCAGCTAATTTGAGTTGGAATCTATGAGGACAGACTGGAGCCCATGTCAGTTCTCACTGCTCCAATAATGGATAATATAGATGTCCTGCCGGAGAAACTTTGTCCTGATGCTAAACATAACCCAGTCTCAGGAGTGGGAGAACCTGAAGGAGGATCCAGGAGAAGAATCAATTGCAGGACTGGCTGCTGCCACACCCACAAAGTGAGCCAGCAAATACGGTGAGTCTGCCTTGCACTTGCTAGTGTGAAAAAACATGACTGCAGTTTCACTACCATCCTCCAAATCTCATGTGAAAACATGTCTTATGGCACAACCTAACAAGGAAACATAATTCAGTTTAGATAAGTTGAACAAAGTCACAGCAGGAGTTTACAAGTTTTATTTTTTTTTCCTTATGAGCTGACAGTTTTATCATTATAAAGTGACCCTCTTCATTTCTATAAATGCTATTTGCCTTGAGGTCTATCTAATACAGCTTCACTGGCTTTCATTTGATTAGTACCTGCACGACATATTTTACAAACTTTCACTTTCAATGTCAGTATCTTTATGTTTTAGGTCTATCTCTTATAAAGAGCAAATAGTGGAATTTATTTTTCAAATAGACAGTTTGGGGCAAGTTTTGTCTTTTCTACTTGTACATTTAGAATATTTACATTACCTACAATTACTAAGAAGTTAGTGTTGACTCTTCTTATTTTTATTGCTTTCTATTTTCCAATCTTTTTAATATTTCTATTTTGCTATCATTTTATACTTCTTTGACTGAATTAGGTTTTATTATTTATCATTTTTGAGTTTTATATGTTGCTTCTCTGCATTTACTGATTAGTTCATGGAACCATGCATATTTAATGTTAGTTGATATAATGTGTTATTTGACCCTACGAGTCTAACGTTGATCAATATGTTCATAGTCTTTCCAACAATGAAATTACCTTTAAGTACTTTGACTACATTGGCCACCTTGCACGTGTCTACAACACTCTTAACTTTGCAAGACATTATTATCATTGTTTATAAAGTCGAAATATATTTAGATTATTTATAAATTTATCATTTTACCAGGGTTGCCATTTTTTTCTGGTTTCAGACTTTTCATCTGGGATTACTTTCTGCTTAAAGTACATACTTTAGAATTTCCTTTAGTGAGTCAAGAAAATTTCCTTTACCTGCTCTTGATAAACACATTCAGTTCTTGTTTTTTGAAAGTCTACATTTCACATACATGCTAAAAGATGTTTTCCATTATGTATAAAATGTTACATTGACATTTATTTTCTCCTACCACATAAAAGATATGCAACAGTCATCAGAGATGTGCTGTTGTCAATCAGACATCTACTATTAGCTGTTGAAAAGACAGCTGACAATCTGTTGCTTTTTAAAAGTTAATTTGTCTTTTTAATTTCACAACTTTTATTATTATTTTTTGTGTGTGACATCACATCCAAAGAATGAATAAGACATATATAGCACTTGAACAAGTAGTGATACAAGAAACACTGGCCTTGTGTACAACACCCAGATCAAGAATGAAATATTACTGGCATCCCAAAAGTTCCCTGCATATTCCTTCACAATCATCACTTGCTCTCCTCCTCCGTGGATAGTCACTGTTCTGACTTTATGTTAGTGACTTTCTTCCTTTACTTTGTGCTTTTGCTGTTGGTGAAGGCATCTCTAAATAATGTTGTTTTGTACATTTTTGAACATAAATATTTTTATGGTTTTTTGTTTAATATTTTATTTGTAGGATTCATCTGTGTCGTTAGAAATATTTGTAGCTTATTTTTACTACGTACTATCATTCCTTATGTGGTTGTACCATAACTTTTTTGTCCATTCTAAGTTTATGGTCATGTGCATTATTTCTAGTCATGGGTAGTTAAAAACAATGCTGCTATTGACATTCTTATATATTTTTTGGTGCACATAAACATGCATCTATATTGAGTATATACTTAGGAATGGAATTGTTAGGTCATCAATTATATTATATAATGGCACATTGTTGTGAAAAGCTGGTGTTACATGAAACATTTCCACCAGCAGCTAATCAGCTTCCCTGAGGCTCCATATCCTTAGTAAGAGCTGCATTATTGATCTTTTAATTATTTTCTAATATGATCAGTATATATATATGTGTGTGTGCGTGTGTGTGTGTGTGTGTGTGTGTGTGTGTGTGTGTGTGTGTGTTGAGATGAAGCCTCACTCTGTCGCCTAGGCTGGACGGCAATGGCACGATCTCAGCTCCCTGCAACCTTCGCCTCCTGGGATCAAGCGACAGCCTCCTGAGTAGCTGGGATTACAGGCAACCGCCACCACGCCCACCTAATTTTTGTAGTTTTTAGTAGAGACAGGGTTTCACCATGTTGGTCAGGCTGGTCTTGAGCTCCTGACCTCAGATTATCCACATGCCTCAGGCTCTCAATTTGATCAGTATTTTATTGTGGTTTTTGTTTGCATTATCATAGTGGCTGATGAATTTAATCAACTTTATATATTTATTAGCTATTTAGATTTCTTCTTTTCTGAATCAATTCTTCGTGCCTTTTGCGACTTTTCCTTTTAAATTATCTGTCTTTTTCTCATTTATTTGTAGGAGTTGTCCCTTTTTTTCTTTTTCAATGTTTATTTTAGGTTCAGGGGATACATGCTCAGGTTTGTTACATGGGTAAATTGTGTGTTGCTGGGGTTTGGTGTACAAACAATTTTGTCACACAGGAAGTGAGCATAGTACTCATTAGGTATTGTTTTCATCCTCACCCTCCTGTAACCCTTCACCCTCAAGTAACCATTGTGTCTGTTGTTCCTCTCTATGTCCATGTGTACTTAATGATTAGCTCCCATAAAAGAAGTGAGAACATGCAATGTTTGATTTGCTGATCCTGCATTAACTTGCTTAGGATAATGGCCTCCAGAAGCATCCAGGTTGCTGCAAAGGACACAATTCTGTTATTTTTTATGGTTGTATTGTATTACATGGTGTATATGTACCACCATATACAGGTGAGAGTGGGCATCCTTGTCTTGTGCTGGTTCTCAAGGGAAATGCTTCCAGCTTTTGTCCATTAGTATGATATTGGCTGTGGGTTTGTCATAGATAGTTCTTAATATTTTGCAGTATATTCCCTCATTGCCTAGGTTTTTGAGGGCTTTTAATATGAAGGGGTATCAATTTTTATCAAAAGCCTTTTATGCATCTCTTGAGATGATTATGTGGTTTTGTTTTTAGTTCTGTTTATGTGATGAATCACATTTATTGATTCATGTATGTTGAACAAAACCTTATATGCCAGGGATAAAGCCCACTTGATTGTTTGGTAGATTACCTTTTTGATTTGCTGCTGGATTCAATTTGCTAGTATTTTGTTGAGGATTTTGTTTTTATGTTCATCAGGCATATTGTCCTTAAGTTTTCTTTTTTTATTTGTGTCTTTGCCAGGTTTTGGTATGAGAATGATGCTGGCCTTGGAGAATGAGTTAGAAAACAGTCCCTCCTCCTCAATATTTTTGAATAATTTTAGTAGAATTGGTACCA
>NW_016107571.1:2443590-2467115 GCF_001604975.1 Cebus imitator | reverse complement strand
AAATCTATCTGGTCCAGGGCTTCTTCTAGTTAGTAAGGATTTTTTAAAAAATAACTCATTTAATTTTGAAACTCATAAATTGATCTGTTCAGGATTTCAGTTTCTTCCTACTTCAGTCTTGGGAGGTTTTATGTTTCTAAGAATTCATCAATTTCTTCTAGGCTTTCCACTTTGTGTGCATAGAAGTGTTCATAATAGTCTGTGAGTTTCCTCCCCCTCCCCCTCGTGGGGTTGAGAGTAGTGTAACCTTTGTCATTTCTTATTGTGTTTGCTTGTATCTTCATTTTCTTATTCATTAATCTATAGTGATCTATTGATCTTGTTTATTCTTTTGATGGACCAACTCTTGGCTTCATTGATGTTTTGTATGGATTTTCACATCTCAATTTCATTTATTTCAGCTCTGATTTTGGTTATTGCTTTCCTTTTGCTAGTTTTAGGGCTGGTTTATTCTTATTTTTCTAGTTTCTCTAGGTGTGATCTTAGGTTGTTAATTTGAGACCTTTCTAACATCTTGATGTAGGCATTTAGCACTATTAACCTTCCTCTTATCTCTGCTTTAAACTGTATCCCAGAGATTCTAGTATGTTGTATTTTTGTTTTCATTCATTTCAAATAACTTTTTCAATTTTTGCCTTAATTTGATTAGTTACCCAAAAGTTATTCGGGAACAGGTTAATTTCCATGTAATTATGTGATTTTGAGAAAGCTTCTTGGTATTTATTTATATTTTTATTGCACTGTGGTCTTAGAGAGTGTGGTTGGTATGATTTTAGGGTGTTCATTTATTTGTTTGAAACAGAGTCTCGCTCTGTTGCCCAGGCTGGAGTGCAATGGCACGATCTCAGCTCACTGCAACCTCCGCCTCCCAGATTCAAACAATTCTCCTGCCTCATCCTCCCAAGTAACTGGGATTACAGGAGTGTGCCACCATGCCTGGCTAATTTTTTGTAGTTTAGTAGAGATGAGGTTTCACCATGTTGGCCAGCCTGGTCTCAGGTGATTTATCCTGATCAACTCCTGACCTCAGGTGATCTACCTGCTTTGGCATCCCAAAGTGCTGGGATTACAGGCATTAGTCACTGTGCCCTGCTCAGGGCTTTTTTGTTTGTTTGTTTGTTTTGAAAATTGCTTTAAGGCTGGGTGTGTGGTTGATCTCAGAATATGTGCCACCTGTAGATGAGAAGAATGAATATTCTGCTGTCAGGTGGAGCTTTCTGTCAATGTCTGTTAGGTCTGCTTTTTTTCAAGTGTTAAGTTTATATTTCAGGTATCTCTGTTAGTTTTCTGCCTGGATGATCCGTGACACTGTCAGTGGAGTGCTGAAGTCTCCCACTAATATTGTGTGGTTACCCAAGTCTCTTGGTAGGTCTCTAAAAATGTGTTTTATGACTCTAGATGCTCCAATGTTGGGTGCATGCATATTTAGGATAGTTAAGTCTTGTTGAATTGAACTCTTTATCCTTACATAATATCCTTTTTGACTGTTGTTGGTTTAAAGTCTGTTTTGTCTGATATAAGAATAGCTGTCCCTGCTCTTTTTTGTTTTCTGTTTGCTTGATAGATCTTTCTCCATCCCTTTACTTTGAGCCTATGTGTGTCATTGCATTGCATATGAGATGAATCCTTTTCTTTTTAAATTTAACTTTGGGCTCTGGGGTACATGTGCACATCCTGCATCCTGCAGGATTGTTGCGTAGGTATATACATGCCGTGGTGGTTTTCTGCCTTCATCCCCCACACTGCGTCGCCTACATCAGGCATTTCTCCCTGTGTTATCCCTCCCCAACCTCCCTGCCCCACTACTGTCCCTCACTTCCCCTCCCCTTCACCTCCCACCCCTGCCACCTAGCCCAGTGAGTGTTGTTCTCTTCCCTGTGCCCAAGTGTTCTCATTGTTCATCACCCACCTATGAGTGAAAACATATGGTGTTTGGTTTTCTGTTTTTGTGTCCATTTGCTGAGAATGATGGTTTCTAGATTCATCCATTTCTCTACAAAGGACATGAACTTGTCCCTTTTTTATGGCTGCATAGTATTATAGTATTCCATGTTGTATATGTGCCACATTTTCTTTGTCCAGTCTATCATTGATGGGCATTTGGGTTGGTTCCAGGTCTTTGCTGTTGTAAATATTGCCACAACAGACATACATGTGCATGTGTCTTTATAATAGAACAATTTATAATCCTTTGGGTATATACCCAGTAATGGGATTGCTGGGTCAAATGGAATTTCTATTTCTAGATCCTTGAGGAATCATGACACTGTCTTCCATAATGGTTGAACTAATTTATACTCCCACCAACAGTTTAAGAGTGTTCCTTTTTCTCCACATCTTCTCCAGCATCTGTTGTCTCCAGATTTTTTAATGATCACCATTCTAACTGGTATGAGATGATATCTCAGTGTGATTTTGATATGCATTTCTCTAATGACCAATGATGATGAGCAGTTTTTCATGTTTGTTGTCCTCATTTTTTCATGTTTGCAGCCCTTTGTCAGATGGGTAGATTGCAAAAATTTTTTCCCATTCTGTTGGTTACCAGTCCACTCTAATGATAGTTTCTTTTGCTGTGCAGAAGCTCTTAAGTTTAATTAGATCCCATTTGTCTTTTTTGGCTTTTGTTGCCAATGCTTTTGTTGTTTTCGTCATGAAGTCCTTGCCTGTGCCTATGTCCTGAGTGGTCTTCTTTTGAAAAGAATCTGTTCCTATCCTTCACCCACTTTTGAATGGGTTTGTTTTTTTCTTGTAAATCTGCTTTAGTTCTTTATAGATTCTGGATATTAGCCCTTTGTCAGATGGGTAGATTGCAAAAATTCTTCCCATTCTGTTTGTTGCTGGTTCACTCTAATGATTGTTTCTGTTGCTGTGAAGAAGCTCTTAAGTTTAATTAGATCCCATTTGTCGATTTTGGCTTTTGTTGCTATTGCTTTTGGTGTTTTATCATTAAGTCCTCGCCTATGCCTATGTCCTGAATGGTTTTGCCTAGGTTTTCTTTTAGGGTTGTTATGGTTTTCATTCTTATGTTTAAATCTTTAATCCATCTGGAGTTAATTGAATCTTTTGAGGACATTATAGAGTTGGGTCTTGCTTCTTTATTCAACTTGCTACTCTGTGCCTTTTAAGTGGGGTGTTTAGCCCATTTACATTCAAAGTTAATATTAATATTTGAGAATTTTATTCTGTCATCATGCTGTTAGCTGGTTGTTATGTAGGCTTGATTCCCTTATAGTGGCAGTAAGCTATGTATTTAAGTGTGTTTTTGTGATGACAGGTATTAGGCTTTCATTTCCACATTTAGCACTCCCTTACTGACCCCTTGTAAGGCAGATCTGATGGTAATGAATTTTCTTCACATTTGCTTGCCTGAAATGGATTTTATTTCTCTTTTGCTTAAGAAGCTTTGTTTGGCTAGATATGAAGTTCCTGGTTGGTTTTTTTTTTTTTTCTCTTTAATAATGCTGAGTATAGGCCCCAATCTTTTCTACTTTGTAAGGTTTCTGCTAAGAGGTCCACTGTTAGCCTTTGCACATGACCTGTCCCTTCTCTTTAGTTGCCTTTAAGATTTTTGCTTTCACATTGACTTTGGAGAATCTGTTGACTATGTGGCTTGGGAATGGTCGTCTTCCATAATATCTTATGGAGGTTCTCTGAATTTCCTGCATTTGTATGTTGACCTCTCTAGAGATGCTAGGAAAATTTTCATGGACAAAATCCTAAATATATTTCCAAAGTTACTTGCTCTCTCTCCATCTCTTTCAAGAATCCAATGAGTTTGGTCTCTTTTACCTAATTCCATATTTCTTACAGGTTTTGTTCATTTTCCTAACATTCATTTTTCTTTATTTTTATCTGCTTGTGTTGATTCAAAAGAGTGGTCTTTGAGTTCTGAGAGTCTTCCTTTAGCTTGGTCTATTCTGTTATTAATGCTTCCAATTGTGTTATGAAGTTCGTGTGCTAATTTTTCATTTCAGAAGTTCAGTTTGGTTCTCTCTTAAAATGAATATGTAATCTCTCAACTTTTGAAACATTTTGCTGTTTTCTATAGATTGGGTTTCAATCTTCTGTATCTCAGTGAGCTTCCTTTCCATCAAGATTCTGAATTCTATGTTATTTCAGTCATTTCAGTCTGGTTAAGAAACATGGCTGGGAGCTGGTATGAGCATTTGGAGGTATGAAGATGCTCTTGCTTTTAGAGTTGCTGCAGTTATTGCACTGGTACTTTGTCATCTGTGTAGGCTGATGTTCCTTTAATCTTTGAAGTTATTGTCTTTTGAATGGGGCTTGTTGCTTTTATAGTCTTCGTCATCATTCCCAGCCTCCCCAAAGCTTTCTGTTTGTCTTTTACATCTGAATATTTAATTCACTTGAAGTTGATTTATGAATTGTTGTGATCTGAGATAGGAATAAAAACTTTTTATATAGAATTTCTGTTTTCCCAGGAACATTTGTTGAAAAGACCCTTCTTCTATCATCTCTCTGAAAGGTCACTGTGATATAAATGAAGCATCATACTAGCATTTTGAAAGATAAGCAAGTTGGACACTAGTTAAAGCAGTAAATACAAATTGTATTCAGTAATAACTATTGTAATAGGGGAGAGAACCAAGCGTTATCTGAGTTCAACTCTGTTGAAATAAAAGGCAAGAGATTTTTTAGTATCTGGAGTATGCTAAAGGAAAGGTGCTGAAGAATGGTTAAGTGGGTTCGTTTGTGTGACTAGGCCATTTGGGTTTACTAATTGGCACTTAAGTGGAAGACAAACAAACTTCTCCCTGGGCTGGTGTGCAGAACCTCAATCTCAGCTCACTGCAACCTCCACCTCCTGGGTTCAAGAAGTTCTCTGCCTCAGCCTCCTGAGTAGCTGGGATTACAGGCACCTGCCACCACAACTGGCTAATTTTTTGGATTTTTAGTAGAGACAGGGTTTTGCCATCATGGCCAGGCTGGTCTTGAACTCCTGACCTCAGATGATCCACTCGCCTTGGTCTCCCAAAATGCTAGGATTATAGGCATGAGCCACCACGCCCAGCTCAAATCTTAATCACAGGAGGTAATAGTGGAAGTTGGAACAAGATGCCCACCAAAATTAAGTCCTTGTCCTCCCACAGGGACTGACAGTAAATTATCTCCTTTAATATTTGCATTTCTAAAGTCTTTGAGAAGAAAATTCTGGTAGAGCATTTACATCCCAAAGGGTAGCAAAACATATATAATTTCAAGCCTTCTAAAGTCAGTATTTTAGGAGGAGGCTTAGAGATCTATTTACCTATCACCAGGTTTTGGCTGGAACAAACAGTAAATCATCCCATCATTTTTGAGCTTTCTTACAGCTTAAAAGGGGATTGGGCTAGTTTCCAAGACACGACCTTAAGCTGCTAGAAGCCATGCTAGATTATGGTCAGGTCTCTTAGTGCAGGTGTTTGGACTGAGTTGTTACATGCTCAGAGTTCTTTTGTACTTCTCAGCATGGGGCCTCTTTAAAGAACTCTCTAATATATTCTACTAGTCTGTTTATCCATCCCTGAGACAACATAAACTATTATAATTTCCATACTGTTATAATAACTTTACAATATATATCAATATTATTAAAGTAAGTTCTTCAACTTGGCGTTTTTTTCTTTTAGAGCATCTCAGTTGTTTTGACCTTTTGTATTTACATGTAAATTTTAGAATCAGCTGGTTCAAGTTCCATTAAAAAAATCTGTTGGAATTTTTGTTGGGATTGCATTGAATCTACAACCCAATTTGGAAAGAATGGACACATATAAAATATAAGTCTTCCAGTTGGTGAGTATGATAGTTTCCTTTGGGTATACATCTTCAGGTTAGATCTCTCTTCTTTAGAATTCCAATCAAATTAGAATTTTTTTTGTGTAAACATCTGGAACATCTTTTTCAGGTTTATCTTTTTTTGTGTGATCATAAATGTTCTCTCTCTCTCTCTCTCTCTCTCTCTTTCACACACACACACACACACACACACACACGCACACTAAAGGATCTCACCCTGTCACCCAGGCTGGAGTGCAGTGGTACCATCATGGCTCACTGCAGCCTTGAGCTCCTGGGCTCAAGCGATCCTCCTTCCTCACTGTCCTGAATAGTTGGGACTACAGGCATGAGCCACCACACTTGACTAATTCTTTAATTTTTCTTTTTTGGAAGATATGGGGTCTTGCTATGTTGACTAAGCTGGTTTTAAATGCCTGTCCTCAAGCAATCCTCTGCCTCAACCTCTCAAAGTGCTGGCATTACAGGCATGAGCCACCATGTCTGGTCTGTTATCTCTCTTTTATTTTATGTTTCTGGTAAGTAGAAATACAGTTGGCTTTAGTATATTGATTTTATATTCAATAACATTGCCAAAATATCTTACTAATTTTTACAGTTTATCTGTAAATGTTTATATTTTATCTGGTTGTTTTGTGGTCTCCTGTTCCTTCTTTCTTTCCTTCCTGCCTTCCTTTAGTGAAGATGATTTTTCTCTGGTGATATGATTTAGTTTCTTGCTTTTTATTCTTTGTGTATCCATTGTATGTTTTTGCATAAGACTTGCAAATACTATCCTCTATCCCATTATTTTAACCTGATAACAACTTAACACTGTATGCATTTACAAAAAGCAAAAAGAAAACTAATAAAAAACTCTGTGCCTTAACTTCGTCTTTCTGCTCTTTAACTTTTTATTGTTTTTATTTATATCTTGTTATACTGTCTACGTCTTAAAAGTTATTATAGTTTTTATTTTTGATTGGTTCATTGTTTAGTCTTCTTACTTAGGATAAGAATAGTTTGCATATCACAGTTACAGTGTTATGATATTCTCTGTTTTTCTGTGTACTTACTATTATTACCAGTGAGTTTTGTACTTTCATGTGATTCCTTATTGCTCATTAATGTCCCTTTCTTCCTGATTGAAGTACTCCCTTTAGCATTTCTTGTAGGACAGATCTGGTGTAGATGAAATTCCTCAGCTTTTGTTTGTCTGGGAAAGTCTTTATGTTGCCTTCATTTCTGAAGGATGTTTTCACTGGTTATATTATTCTAGGGTAAGTTTTTCTCCTTCAGCACTTTAAATATGTCATGCCACTCTCTCTTGGCTTATAAAGTTTCCACTGAAAAGTCTGCTGCCAGATGTTTTGGAGCACCATTGTATGTTATTTGTTTCTTTTCTCTTGCTGCTTTTAGAATCCTTTCTTTGTCCTTGATCTTTGGGAGTTTGATTATTAAATGCCTTGAGGTAGTCTTCTTTGGATTAAGTCGGCTTGGTGCTCTATAACCTTCTTATACTTGAATATTGATATCTTTCTCTAGATTTGAGGAATTCCTGATATTATCCCTTTGAATAAACTTTCTACTCCTATCTCTTTCTCTACCTCCTCTTTAAGGCCAATAACTCTTAAATGAGGTTATTTTCTAGACCCTGTAGTCATGCTTCATTGTTTTCTATTCTTTTTTAAATCTCCTGACTGTATTTTCAAATACCCTGTCTTCAGGCTCACCAATTCTGTCTTCTTCCTGATGAAGTCTGCTACTAAAAGACTCTGATGTACTCTTTAATATGCCAATTACATTTTTCAGCTCCAGAATTTCTCTTCGATTTTTTAAAATTATTTTAATGTATTCATTAAATTTATCTGATAGGATTCAAAATTTCTTCTCTGTTACCCTGAATTTGTCTTTCCTGAAAACAGCTATTTTGAATTCTCTGTCTGAAAGGTTGCATATCTGTTTCCCCAGGATTGGTCCCTGGTGCTTATTTAGTTTTTTTTTTTGGTGAGGTCATGTTTTCCTGGATGGTGTTGATTCTAATAGACGTCTTTCAGTGTCTGAGAATTGAAGTTAGGGATTTATTGTCATCTTCACTGTCTGGGCTTGTTGTACCTGTCCTTTTTGGGAAGGCTTTTCAGATATTCAAAATGACTTGAGTGTTGTAATCTAAGCTGTATCTGCTTCAGGGGCACTCCAAGACCAGTGATGCTGTGGTTCTTACGGACTCATAGAGGTACTGCCTTGATGGTCTTGATAAAATCTGGGAGAATTTTCTGGATTACCAGGCAGAGAATCTTGTTCTCTTCCCTCACTTTCTCCCAAACTAAGGGATTCTCTCTCTCTCTGTTCTGAGCCACCTAAACCTGGGGGTAGTGACACAAGCACCCCTGTGGCCACCACCACTATGACTGTGCTAGGTCATACCCAAAGGCAGCACAGCACTGGGCCTTGCCCGAGACCTGCTGTAACAACTCCCTGACTACTGCTTATGTTCATTTAATGCCCTGGGGCTCTACAATCAGCAGATGGCAAAGCCAGCCAGGCCCGCATCCTTCTTTACAGAGTGCCAAGTTCATCTAGACCCTGGGTGGTTCCAGAGGTGCTGTCTGGGAGTCAGGGACTATGTTGAAAAACCTTAGAAGTCTAGCTGGTATTCTATCATACTGTGGCTGAGCTGGCACTCAAACCACAACACTCAGTCCTCCCCACTCTTCCCTCCCATTTCCAAAGGCAGAGGAGCCTCATCCTGTAGCCACCACCACCACAAGCCACAGGGAGTACAGCCAGACTACTGCTGATGTTCCTCTAAGTCTAAGTACTCATAAGGCAGCTTATGGTGAATACTGCCTGGCCTGGGACTCACCCTTCAGTACAGTGGGCTCGCTTCTGGCCCAGGGCAGGTCCAGAGACACTGTTCAAGAGTGGAGTCCAGAAATCAAAGACCTCAGGAGCCTACTTGGTGCTCTACTCTCTTGTGGCTATGCTGGTACCTAAGATGCAGGACAAAGTCCCCTTTACTTTTCCTTATGCTTTTCTCAAGTAGGAATTTCAGCCAGTAGTCACTACAGCTAGTAATGTGCCGAGTCCTACCTGAAGCCAGCAAGTCTCAGAGGGTCACCCAAAGCCCTCAACATAGGTCTTGGGTATCACTGCTCGTTATTCACAGCCTGAGGGCTTTTCACTTAGCAGGTGATGAATCCTGCCAGGCCAGGACTGGGTTCTCTTCAAGGCAGTGAGTTCTCTTCTGGCCCAGAGGTTGTTTAGAAATGTCATCCAAAAAGCTAAGGCCTGAAACAGGGGTCTCACAGCTCTGACTGGTGTCCTATCTGCTGTGGCTGACCTGGTATCCAAGATGCAAAACAAGTCCTCCTTTCTTCCCTCTCCTCTCCTTAAGCAGAAGGAAGGTGTCTCTTTTGGAGCTGTGAGCTGTGCAGCCTGGGGTTAGTGGAGGGGTGATGCCAGCACACCCTTAGCCACAGCAGCTGGTGTCTTAGTAGATCACATGCCCCTTCCAGTCCACTGTCTCTGGGCCTGGTTCAACACTAGGACTCACCTAAGATTTGCAGTCCTTATGGCCTAGACTGCCTTTCCATTTACTTAGAGACATATAGCACTGTAGCCCTTGGTGATAAGGTTTGCAGGAACTCAGGTTTCGACGATTGAAACTGGCAATTTTTCTCTGGTTAGGGCTGATTTAAATGCTCCCTCTATGGGCAGGCATTAGCAGGGCTTGGTCCAGTTTCTTTTCTGCTCTAATGGGAGGGCACTGAATTCAGTGACTCACAATTGCTATGTTCTCCCTCCCCCAGCACCCAGAGACACTCTCCGCACCATGCTACTGCTGCTGGGGGTGGCATTAGAGACCTCAGAACAGTTTTATTCACCTCTTCAGTGCAACTTTCAATGATACAACATAAACAGCAGGTATCATGAGGACTCACCTGATTTTCGGTTCTTACTAAGGTGCCTTTTTTTGTGTTAGATAATTGTCAAATTGGCGTCCTTGGGTGGGGAGGGGAAATTGGGGTATTCTATTCCACCATCTCACTCTACCTTCTATCTTTTTTTTTCTTAAGTAATAAATTATTAAAACTTTTATAAAATCAGTGGTCATTTATATTTTCCACATATGTACCTCTTCTTTTCTCTTTGATCCTTCTTGTATTTCAGACCTTCCATCTGAGATCACTTTTTAACGCCTGAAATTTATTCCTTAGAATTCTTTCTTCCTTTCTGTCTGTATTTCTTTCTTTTTTTAGTGATTGATTTGATTTGATCTCTGTAAGCAAGTGGGAGCATGCTAATTAAGGGATGTTTCTTGGCTTTGTTCACAAAGCCTAATTATGAGAGGTTTACATGTACCCATTTAAAAGGTAAATCTAAGCATGCTTCTCTTAAGATGCACTATGTTCTGTATTCTTTTGCTGAGTAAAACAAAATGAGAATGGCAAGAGGAAGGCTAGAGAGCTAAGAGTGGGTCACCTCATGTAGGGCTTGACAGCTATAATAAAGAAAAAATCTAGACTTTATCCTAAGAATAACAGTCATTGAAGAGTTTCAAGCATAAAAATTATTATATTTATGTTTTAGAAATATTACTTTGGCTGCTTATATGCAGAATAGTGTAGATAGGGGCCAATGGTGAATACCAGGAGAGCAGATAGAAGACTATTGAAGGAATACAGGCAAGAAATGAAATAGGGAGAATGAATGCATTTGATATTTGGTAGTGAATCATTAGAGCTTCATGAATGACTGTGACTTGTTTTTGGGAGTAAAGGACAGGCTAGAGTTAAGGACAAATCTTAGATTCCTGGCTAGGAAAACAATGCGGGTGATGTTATCACTCACTGATATGGGGAACAAGGAAGAGAAGCGGTTTTGGAAGATAGAAAGGTAAGTTTCATTTTGTGCATGTTTGACGTGAGATACTTTTGAAACTTGTGATACTTAAGAGAATGTCTCATCACGGATGGTGGTTCACGCCTATAATCCCAGCACTTTGGGAGGCCGAGGCAGGTGGATCATCTGAGGTCAGGAGCTTGAGACGAGCCTGGCCAACATGGGGAAACCCCATCTCTACTGAAAATACAAAGATTAGTTGGGTATGGTATTCTGTGCCTGTAATCCCAGTTATTCAGGAGGCTGAGGCAGGAGAATTGCTTGAACTAGGGAAGCAGATGTTACAGTGAGCCAAGATCAGGCCCCTGCACTTCTGCCTGGGCAACAGAGTGAGACTTCATCTGAAAAGAGAGAGGGAGAGACAGAGTCTCCTTTGCTACTTCTTTGTCTTGGAAAAATGCAAAAGTGGTACGTTTTTCTATAGACTGCTACTGAAATGACCAATTTTCTGAAAGGGAGAGGGAAGATGATACACAAAATTTTAAGAACATAAACCAGTTTTTCTCTACCCCTTTCTCTGACTTCTCTACATTTGGTTCCGTATTAGATATGGTCATATATTCTGCCTTACAAAGTGTGGTTATATGTAGACAATTCAATTTGTCTTACAGATAATTCAATTTAGCTTCTTTTTTTGACCAAAGAACATGATAGGGTTGGCAACCTCTTAGATGACCTCCAATGATCTCTATCCCTTATAGATTACACACTTGTCTATAATCTTGTGTGTGTATGTGTGTGTGTGTGTGAGCTGAACATTTCAACTCACCTTTAAAAAACACTATATGGCAGAACTGATGTGATGGCACATCTGAGGTTATAAAAAAAACAACAACTGTGGCTTCTGTTTTGGGTGCTGAATCTCATGATCTTTCTTGGATGTCTTCATATGGGGGGAAGCCAGCTTCTATGTCATAAGGAAGCCATGTGGAAAGGCACAAATGGCAAATATCTGAGGCTTGCCAACAGCCAAGTGAGAGAGCTTGAAAACAGATCCACTTCTAGTTGAGCCTTCAGATGACTGCAGCCCAAACTGACATGTTGATTGCAGCTATGTGAGAGACTGTGAACCAGAATCACCCAGCGAAGCCACTCCTAGATTCCTGACCCACAAAAACCATGAGATAATAAATGTTTGTTGTCCTCAGCCACTAAATTTTGAAGTAATTGGTTATGCAGCAGTAGATGGCTAATACACCTGGTTTGGTGTATTAATCAGGGTAATCAAGCTGGGTTATAGAAGGAGTGTTTGATATGTAGGAATGTTGTGATTGAGATAATAAGCTGTTTTATTTATTGAAAAGTAAAATAGTACATTAACAAAATCTTATCTGATAGAGAGATAATACCAGAAGTCTTCTTACTGTGATTATCAGCTAAGTGACTGGTTGAAGTCAGGATATAAATCACTGGATAGTTTTTTTTTGTTGTTGTTGTTTTTTTTCTGGAAAGACTTAGAAAACATCAATAAGGCACTCTGTTAAAGAAATTGAAATGAGATCTTGCCCTTTGGAGAAAGGGCAAGATAATTCCTGTAGCCACAGCTCTCAGTCAGACAGAAACAGAGTTTTGACAATGGTGCTCCAGTGAGCCTGGCCCCAGAGCTCTCTTCAACTTGTCTCTTCCTTGACTTTGAGGAGAAGACTGGGCATGATTTAGAGGCTGGAGACTAACTGGACAATGAGAAGATGCAAAAATTCATGTCCTGGGCTCACCCTTTGACCTTGGGCTACTAGTTCCAGTTTCTCTTTGCCTCCCATGTCTAGAAAATGCTCAGATACTAGTCTCGCCACGTTGAGAGACATGGCTGCTGCCATCAGTGGGTGAAAGATTGTTTTGCTGCCTGAGATGGGATGTGCCTGGCCAATGCCCTCTTCTCTGATTTTATGACAGGGACCTAAAAAGGGACAAGATGGGAGGAGGACAATCCAGCAGGAGATCATTTAGGGCTTCATGCTATAAACGGTTTTGCATTTCCAGAGATGAAACAAGTCTCTCCAACACAGGGAAATTGCAGATCATAGCCCTAGGCTCTGGCTGGTTTTATCAATCTGGCAGTTCAGGGTCAGTGCAAAGGACATCCCCAACACCTGTGAAAAGAGTTGGGAAAATATGAAGTCTTCATAAGAAAAGTCATTTTCTTCACAACTCCTGGGACTGGCCCCTGAGAAAAGGAATGTTTCCCTCACACTGAAACCACCCTTCCCAGCATTACTTTTAAGTCTCTCTCAGGACTTCTCTCCTTTAGTTAAAGAATAGCAGTGGGGAGAGAAATGGGGTCAGTGATGACAAGATAATAGGCTGTAAAGTATTGGACCATGTTTGTCTTCTGAGGAAGTCACAGAAGCCCTGCTGCTAGGGTCGTCATATTCTGCTCACTGAACACTGTGCAATGAGTTATCTCTCTCCATGCTCTGTGCCTCCTTCGTTTTCAAGCAGAGGAAAATCATTTTATCTCAGCTTCCTGATTGGGTTTTAACTAATCTATGATATACCCAACACTTGGGTAGAAAAATGGTAGAAATATCATATTATTTTAATTTTTTTTTATTAAAAAGGACAAAAAACGACCTTCAATTTACCCATCACTTGTCAAACTGAGCACAGAAACAGAGAAAATTGATTATAATTTTCGTCATCAATCCCTTAGCATGCAAGATCAGTTTTTCAAATAAAATTCTTATCAATTCATCTTTTTCAGACCAGCTGAGGGAGGGATCAAAGTGGGATTCTCCTTGGTGGCCTTTTGTTTGACTGTGAATCATGTGAATCACTCATATCTCTGAAGAATAAATTGACCAGAGAGATGTTCTTATAGCACAATTTCTATATATCTTGAACCAAATTATTCATTACATTATTTTCTACTTGGTTGTGGAACTCAGATGCTAGTAAAAATAGCTAACATTTATTGTGTACATACTGTGTACCCGGTACAATTCTGAAACCTTACCTGACTTAACTCATGTAATCCTCACAACAATCCTGTGGTTAAGCTCTTACCTCGATCACACATACACAGATGGTAATGATTCCGATATACAGGAAATTGGAGTGAAACCACAGTTTGGCTTTCGCATAGCAACCCTAGAAAAAATTTCAGTTACAAATGATACTCTCTACAATTCTGCCATATCAAGAGGATTACTTGGAAGATGCAGCGGTTTGCATTTTACGTTTCATAATACAAAGATACTTAGGTATCATATTTTCATTTTCTTCGCATAAATGAAGAAACAGGCATAAAGTGGGAAATATTAAACTAGAGACTTTTCTGCTGTTGTTATCATTACAGTGGTACTTAATATAGAGGTCCTAGATTCCTACCCACTGAGTTAAACTAACTAGCAACTGATGTCCTACTGTCTTTGAACACTCAGTGCTGACCTGAGATTAACAAATGGGAATAGAGGGTATGCAATCCTAAAATTGGTTTGCATTTCACTTTCTGCTTCAACAGTTAATAAATCCATTATAGCCCTACCAAGCACCAGGGCAGCTGTTGGTCAGTGGGTGTCCTAGTCTTTCTCCACAAACCTGAAAAATTCTGGAGATTTCCAGACACCTTCAGGGGCAGGTAACATGAGGAGACAAGACCTCAGGGATTTGGTCTAATTGGAAGATGGTTTTGGCTTCTTCTCAGAGCCTGTTCTGGATGTCCAAATTAATTAGATTGTTTCAGCAGTTCCGCTAACTCCCTCTCACACAACTCCTTACTCATTCATTTATGATTCATTTCCCTAAGGGGCTGAATTCTGCCATCTCCAAGAGAAAGAGGGAGGGGAAGAAACTTTTCTATCTCAATCCTATAAATTTCACTTTTAACCATAAGTAGACCTACTTCTTGCTTAAGAAATATCTAGACACAGCCCTCTTTCACTTTCACACAAACTATTCCCCTCTAATGTAATAGTCTAGTGTAGCAAGATCAATCACAGTGTCTCTAGTGTAAATGAGTCTGTTCCTATGTTGTTCTGACTTTTCTAATTACCAGAGGTTGTTACCCTGGCCTCTCTTTTATTAAAGGTGCCCTGCTTCTGGATAGAAGGTCTAGATCCTCTATGACCACAGTTTCCAATTTAAACCTTTAAACCAAGATGTCAATAACAGAAACATTGCCAACAAAATTACCTCCACTTTTGGGTCTGAGGGGCATGATGCTGGTGGGCCACTGGTCCAATCACGTGTGCCATTTATACCACAACACTGCAGCTAAAAGCCAAACCCCCAAAACAATGATGGTTAGAAAGTTAACAGTGAAAAAAAAGCTGTGGACCTTAGAGGAAAATGTGGCCCTTCAGATCTGACTCTATCGCGGAAGTTCAGAATTGGCCTGTTTACTATGGTCTCCTTGAAACAAAGTGCTTTCTAATCTGTTATACCATTTCATTCACATAAGACCCCTGTGGAGTAGAGACCCCTGTGCTTAATCTAGTCACATTTTACAGATCAAGAGTAAGGCACCCAGGGACTGCATAATGGAGGGATTAGGTTGACTACCCTTGGACCCACCAAGAGCTTAAGTCTTAAGATCACAGAAAGTGAGACCATCAGACATATGTACCTGCTTACATGATACAACAGGAAATGATAGCTATGGCAATCTTATCACAAAACAAAAACCCATCACACTTCTAAGATGAGGCTTATGCAGCCAGAGACTCCCTGATACCAAAATACTTGAGGAAGCAACCAGCCAGATCTAGAGAGTGAAGAAGTCTATAGAACAAATAGCCAAATTTCTTTCCACAAAGAGCAAGAGCAAAGAGGGGTACTATAGATTAAAAAAGAAATAGAGAGACATGTCATTCAAATATAAACACATAGCCTTTGTTAAGATCTTGATTTGAACAAATCAATTAAAAATTTTTGAGAAAATTAGGGAAATTTAATTATAGACTTTATGGGTGGTATTAAGAAGTAAAATTTTAGGTGTATTAAAAAGAAGTTCTTTTATATTTAGTGGGTGAAATGATATATTGTCTAGTATTTACTTTAACATATAGGGAATTAGATGAGATGACACTGGCAAAGTGTTAACTATTGAAGAGTTGGGACATTCATTTTTCTGTTTTTCTCTTTACTTTTGTATATTTCTAAAAATTATATAATAAAAAGTTTTCTAAACTGAATTGAAAAAATAAAGAATTGGAAATCTAAAGAAGTTAAGTGACTTCCCCAAGGCCACCCAATTCTCGTCTCGAGGCTCTAATTCCTGTGCCATTTCTTCTACTCCATACTAAGCTGCCATGCGGTCATAGTGGTATTGTTTTGAGACAAGATAGATTATACTGGTGCAAGGCTTCATCTTTATCTCCGAACACATCAAGTCAGGAACACAGAGCTTGTATATGCTGTATATATCTATATCCGTGTTTGTGGGTAGAAACGGCACATGAGGAATTGGGTGTTGGTAGGCCAGGTAACAAGCCTGATTTGGGCAACTCAAGAATTCAATGGCAATTTCTTGTATTATACAATACTGTTTTCAGTAAAATTTTGGAAAATACATAAACTAATCCAGTTTGCTGTGTCTGAGTCTTCTTCACATCCTAGTAGAACTTAGATAATATACCTATTCGCATTAGAAAAGGATGAAAGAGAGAAATGTAGATAACTTTGTATTAATCAGACTAATTCCTGGGCTCCCCTGTCTGTGATAGCCAAGGCATTATTCTGGACTTCAGGGATGTGGACCTTAGATTCTGAAACTTCCAGAAAAAAGAACTAGCCCCCAGGGATTTAGGCTTGAAAATAAAGTCTGGGCTGATCTGAAGAGGATTCCACCTTTACTCACAAATGACTGGATGGAATCCCACGCTGCCTTGGTGCTATTGTCCAAGTGGTAACGGTCGATGCTGTCGGTCAGACCCTGAGCCACATACTCATTCAGCTGGGCAGGCACATTCCAGTAGAGGAGACATGGTAAAAAGCAGGTGAGTTCAAGAACTAAGGAATTTCCAGTATAGGCTAGTGGTTGTACTTGCTCTTGCATTCCAACTGGTCCCCTCAGAACTAAGGGTGAGGAGAGGGTATTTATCTATGGGCAAACATCCTGAGATCCTGAGCGTGAGGTGGCATTGAAGGAAGAAGTATTTAGTAGGCTTGCTTCCTTCCAGAGCTCTGGCTTTACAAGAGAGAAAAAGGGACAATTAAAGCAAGGGCTATCCTTAGGCACTGAGGCAGACATTCTCTCCTGCCAAATACACAGACGAAAGCAAGCAGAGGAAGATACACGTGTTTTACTGCTCCTTCCAGGCATCCCTCAAGACACCACTCAGGTACAATCTCTTTCATAAAATTTTTTCTCCCCCCGATGACTATTACTCTCTCTTTCCTCTATCCTTCCACTTCATTTCTATCTCTATTATAGGACTTATTTTGTACTAACTTCTCCACTGCATACTCCCCACTTTCAGTATTAAGGCAATAAGCTATGCTCTTTATAACTTACCTTCTGTTCATATACAAAGAGCAGGATGGCCAAGATCACCTCAGCAAGGAGGATAATCAGCAGCAAGATGAAGAACTGGGACAAAGCAGAGACATTCTCACACACTGATCTCTATTCTCCCACTCCCACTCAGCCCTGGGAGCGTCCAGGGGCATTTGCACACGTGCAAGACGTTCCTGTTCTGCCTCCTTAGGCCACGGTAAGCCTTCTTTTGTTTTGTGGAAATATGTGCTCTTTTTCTACAATTAGACTCTAGAGGGCAGATCAACTGTCTTCTTTGTTCTCTCCTACCTGCTGTGCCTATCAGAGCACTATACGCATAACACACACACAACACCATCTGTTGAATAAGTTAAGCAATTTTGACATCTGCCTATTGAAGCAGTTAAGCAAAAGGTCAGTAAACTAAATCATCTGGAGCCTGGTCCTTTCTACAAGATCAGGGACACTTCTGGCTGGAGGACTGCTGGTAGTGGCTAAAAGGAGCCCTGTACAGTAGGGAGAAAGAAAGACTCTAGCCATGAGTCTAACTCATATTTGTTTCCAGCTTTAGATCCTTACTCCCTTTATGCTAATAACACACAATAGAAAAAATTCTCGCTTATTCCTTCTCCTTCACCTTTTTTACCCCAACATTAATTTTGACTGCTTAAAACATTTACCGCATGTCCATTATCTTCCATCTCTGCCATTAGTCTGAGAACTGAGAAGAGGGACTGTTTTTTTTTTCTTATTCCTTCTCTTGGCTTCAGTTTAAGACTTAACCCATAATGGAGAAAAAGATGACTTAAGAAAGAACCAAGGTGATTGGAAACCCACACCTATTGGTAAAGGGGCGCTGTTACACCAAGCTCTGTTCGGGGAACACGAGAGAAATGTAGAGCTCAGTGCTCTACAGGCGCTCTGCTTAGACCTCAGTGGCTGCAGCCAGAGCCCTCACCTAAACTGTGTCTCTCTACGGAGTACCTTGTTCAGATATGAGCTAAGAAAGCATCCTCTGCCATTTGGGGAAGAAAGAGTCTGGAAATTATTTTTCCATCAGTTAGTGACTCTTGAGTCAGATCCTGAAAGTACATAATAATAGCTGGCATGAGGAGCTATTATTTTGGAAGATAGATGACACCTGATTTCATCCAGAAATAAAGAAAAAATAAAATGCTCTGAAGGAGAATTATAATAATGGCAAAGGTCATTATTCGCAGTATAAAATGGCTACCAGGGAGGATAGCAATGTCCTCTCTCACCTGTCCTTGGGACCCTAGTTATACATAATATACTGTTGGTCTGGACAGACTTGGCTGATCTGAGATACCAATCGCATTTTCCTGTGATCTCTCTGTGCCTGTAAGTGATCTACCAAGAAACATCTGCCTGGGACTTCGGCACCGTCTCCCCAACTTGGGCACCACATCTGCTGTAAGGACTCACCGACATAAGCAGGCACTTGTTCTCCTTGATAGAGCCCATGCAGCCCAGGAAGGCAACTACCATGATAATGGAGCCCACGATGATGAACACATTGCCCAGCGTGAGGGAGGGGAGGTTATGGAAGAGCACTCCGAAGTTGTTGTGGATCAGCAGGTAGATCCCAAAGCCCAAAAGGCAGCAGCCACAGATCTGAAAGGAAGAATTCCACAACATCCTGAAGCAAAACGTGTTTCTTGGATATGTCCTCCTATTTTCACTTCCTTGAGATCAGAATCACTTTATTTTTAATTGGTTCAATCAAGAGTCTGATGAATAATTTCTTTACTGAACTTTTCCATGCGCACCTTGGAGAGGCAATCCCAGCTTTTCATGTGGAGACCTACTCACAACTCTTCCTACCCATTTCCAGAAACCAAGGAAAGATCACTTCTGTGAGCCACACAATATCTTCACTACATATCGGTCTAACTCTCTGCTCCTTATCTTTTCAGTTGCTCACACATGGCTTTCCCCATGGAAACCATGACCATGTAGAGAAGATGCCCTGCTTGAGGAAGCTCATCTTGCTAGGTAGAAAACTAGAGAGGCCAAACTTATAAAAATCTTCTCATGTATACATGAGTACCAACCCATCCTATATCTGAAATTCAATTGCTGGATTTTGTACAGTGAAACCTCCCCAGAAAGGGTGACTTTCCTTTCAATCACTTGTTGTTTCAAGGAATCTAGAAACAAAGACAAGAAAAACAGAGGCACTTAATACCCAGAGCACACAGTCTCAGGTTTCTCAGCTATACATGTTAGCTATGAGTGGTAGTAAACTAAAGCCCTCAGAAAGAAGCAGCGCCTCCATTAATAACTGCATTAGTACCTTTCCATTTTTCAGGTTTATTCTGTGGCAGAAAGAGGGGAAAAATTATTATTCTTTTGTTTCTAGGATGGTTGCGCTGGCCATGACCCAAACATGCATGCATTTTACCTGACACGAGCCTCTTCAGTAGAGGAGAGAGGAGAACTTAGCTGCGGAAAGGTGAACTTAACCATGCTCAGAAGAGACACACTTACCCAAAACAGCAAGTTGAAGAAAAACAGGACATACTTCAGCAGTTTCAAGCTACTCATGCCCATGCTGTGATATTCTTACCCTAAGGAATAAGGAAGAAGAAAGTAAGTTACCTGGCTCTGTAAGGTAGCACCAGAGATCGGTGTGCACAAATGTTCAGGGATCTCTAGTGTTACCTTGGGTTTGAGCTATGGCTCTCCTCTGGAAAGTTTCTCCAAACTCTCTGCTCTCCTAGTTTCTGAACTGAAATGTCAACTGGCTCATCTTAAGACATTCACTTTTTTTCCAGTTCAGCAGACCAACAATGCTTAATATTGAATTAAGCATTGTAGAAGAAAACAATAGAGCCGTTCTTAGAAGGCGATGCGTCACAGTGACAAAGACCAGTCCAGTGCTTTAGCTCCATCTGCAGCATTAGTGACTAGTGCCTGGGCACTTACTCAAGCCCTTGAAGTCAGGGATGGACTGGTCAATCAGCCATCAAGAAAGCCAACAGCTTCATCAGCCAGTTTCTTAAATACTCTGTAATTCATGCACACACTACATTTGATCATTAAACTTCTCCACGTGAACGTGGGGGGAACATAGCCATGCCTCGTTTATTATTTTATTGCAGAAACATTTATAATGTTTTCTGTTTTAGATGTTGTGGAAGATGCAACCATGACTAAGCCGTAGCTATACTTCAGAAGATAACAGTCTTACAGCAGAGATAGCCAGGCACTGTGGCTCACGCCTATAATCCCAGCTCTTAGGGAGGCAGAGGCAGGAGGATAGCTTGAGCCCAGGAGTTTGAGACCTGACTGGGCAATATAGCAAGACCCCATTCTCCACAAAAAAAAAAAAAAAGCTTACAGCAGAGATAAAACAAGACAACAATGTAAGCTTTTTTTTTTTTTTTTCAACTAGAATATCATTTTCTTAGTGAGGACATCAATGTCCAATGTCTGGTCCTCAATTCTAGAAATCCAGATACAAAATTTTGACTTTACTTTTTTTTCTTTTCCTTCCTTCTTTCCTTGTTCTTTCCTTCCTTCCCTCCCTCCCTCCTTTTTTCCTTCCCTCCTTCCCTTCCTTCCCTCCCTCCTTTTCTTTCCTCCATCCCTCCCTTCCTTCCCTCCTTCTTTCCTTCCCTCCTTCCCTTCCTTCCTTCCCTCCTTCCTTCCTTCCCTCCTTCCTTTCTTCCCTTCCTTCCTTCCTTCCTTCCTTCCTTCCTTCCTTCATCTCTTCTTCCTTTACTTTTTCTTTTTTTGACAGGGTCTCAATCTGTCACCCAGGTTGGAGTCCAGTGGCACAATCTCAGTTCACTCCAACATTCACCTCCCAGGCTTAAGTGATCTTCCCACCTCAGCCTCCCAAGTAGCTGGGCCTAAAGGCATGCGCCACCATGCCCATCTAATTTTTGAATTTTTAGTAGAAATGAAGTTTCACCATGTTGGCCAGTCTGGTCTCAAACTCCTGACCTCAAGTGATCTGTTCGCCTTGGCCTCCCAAAGTGCTGGGACTGCAGGCATGGGCCACCGCGCCTGGCCCAGAATTCTGAATTTTTTGTCAGAGGTAATGACATTCTATAAAGTGATTCATATTTGAAAACTGTGCACAGGACTGATATATAAAGCAGAATGTTGAGGTCGTGATTTTTTCCATGAAAATTATGCCTTTTCTAGTCCATGGGCCACTTGTGCAATCCATAGTATCTTCTTTGCAGTTAGTTCCAAGGTACCCGGAAATCACATAGTCTTGAGGGAACAGTTCATCCAGGCTGTAGATAAGTCTGATGAGCCACTTCTGTTCCACAAAAAAGTGAATTTCCACCAAGTACTTATATCTATCTCATACCCTTTTCTTTTACTTTGTGCTTTTTTCTCCGTTTCTTCTTGTCTTACTTTTCGGGATTATTCTTATATTTACATCATTACTTCAATGAAATTGAATTAAAATTAATTAGATTATAAATGTAATTGAATATACATCAGAAGTAAAAAAAAAAAAAAGTGTGATGGTTTACTACCCAGGCTTTGAGGTCAAACTTGAATTCACCTCATACATATGCACGAAACAGCTATGTGAGAATTGGACACCAACTTAACAGTCATAGCCACAATTTCTTCCTATGTAAAGTTGGGCAGTACTTATCCCTCACAGGGCGAATGTGAAGATTAAATGATCTTATCACATAGATTGGCATACAGCAAGACCAGTACTCAATAAATGGAATCCATGATTCTTTAGTCTTAAAGAACTACTTTGTTTATCCGGAGTGAATGATGAATTTGAGTGTTTCCCAGACCTTTATCAGCATCATACTGACAAAATATCTCATAGAGTAAGACATATGAATAAATAATCTTATTGATTTTATCTAGAATTTTTTATTTTTTATCTAGAATTAATTTAACTCTTAGAATGTAACATTTGCCAGTCCTCATTTCCAAATTCTTGAGAATCCCTCTTGTTGCCCTTTGCATAAGCCATATCAAGCAATAAAAGATAAAATATGTCAAGTCCCAAAGAACAGTAACAAATCCCATGAAAATTCAAAGATTTTCAGCTGGATTGATCAAGGAATAGTTCATGGGGAAGGCGACATTAAAGCTAAAACGTTCAAATGACTGTAGTCCCCTTGAGCAGCTAAACACGAACTCTCGTGATTCATTGTACCCTAGAGCTGTGCTGTGGCTTTGAGCATTTAGAATCAGGCTAGTCTGAATTGCTATAATGCTATAAGCGTAAAATATACACTTAGTACAAAAAGGATTATATTAGTAATTTTTCAATATTGATTATATGTTTAACTTATAATATTTTCTACATATTGGGTTAACTAAAATGTTATTAAAATTCTTTTCACCTTTTTCATTTCCTTTTCTTAATGTAAAAATATAAAGTCATGGCTGGGCGTGGTGGCTCACACCTGTAATCCCAGGACTTTGGGAGGCTAAGCCAGGTGGATCACCTGAGGTTAGGAGTTCGAGACCAGCCTGGCCAACATGGTGAAACCCTGTCTCTACTAAAAATATGAAAATTAGTTGGGCATGGTGGTGCGCACCTGTAATCCCAGCTACTCGGTAGGCGGTGGCATGAGAATCTCTTGAACCCGAGAGGTGGAGATTGCAGTGAGCTGAGATCATGCCACTGCACTCCAGCCTGGGTGACAGAGTGAGACTTTGTCTCAAAGCAAAAAACAAAAATATATATAATCACATATTTGGGAAATGTGCCTCTGGCCCATCAATTAACAGGGACCAGATTTACCCCCTCACCTGAAACAGCTAAAAAAATGTAGATTATAAAATAATGCTCTGCAGAACACTGAATGTAAGACAATGAGTGGACCCATGAGAGATGGGAAATAAATGGTGTGCATCCTGTGATTGCCTCAGCTTTTATTCACTGACAGTTTGCAGACCACGGAGCAGAGATGGGGAACCTGGCAGACTCCCTGGGTTAAGGAGGTAGAGCTGAGATTCTGAGGAAACCAAGGCAGCTAGGGTTTACAGGACACAGCAAGGTACAAAAGAAAGCTGCACAGAGAGCAAACCCTGGAGCTCTGCAGCGGGTGCTTGCATCAGTTTCCTATTGCTGCTAAAACATTACCACAAACTTTGTGGCTTGAGGCAACGCAAATTTATTCTTTTACAGTTCTGAAGGTCAAAAGTATACATTCAAGTTGTTGGCTAGGTTGCCTTTCTTCTGTAGGGCTCAGGGAGATAATCTGTTTCCTTGTCTTTGTCAGCTTCTAAAGTCACCTACATTCCTTGTCTCCTTTCTTGCATCATGCAACCTCTTGCTTTTATATCACATCTCCTGCTTCATTCTTATGAGGGCCCATATGATTAGATAAGAACTACCTGGCTAATCCAGGATAATCACCTCACTTCAAGATGTTTAATTTAA
>NW_016107571.1:2402277-2442475 GCF_001604975.1 Cebus imitator | reverse complement strand
ATCTATTGCCCAGGCTGGAGTGCAGTGGTGCGATCTTGACTCACTGCAGCCTCCATCTCCTGGGTTCAAGCAATTCTCCTGCCTCAGCCTCCCAAGTAGATGGGAGGGACCACAGGTGTGTGCCACCACACCCAGCTAGTTTTTGTATTTTTTGTAGAGACAGGGTTTCACCACGTTGGCCAGGCTGGTCTTGTACACCTGACTTCAAGTGATCCACCAACCTTGGCCTGCCAAAGTGCTGGGATTACAGGTGTGAGCCACCATGCCTGGCCAGAAAATAAAATAGTTTTTAAATGAACAGAGCATCATGAGTTGAGAAATAATTTCAGGTGACTTAATATACATGTCATTGAAGTCTCTAAAATTGAGGAGAGAAGAGGATAGAAAAATATTTGAAGAAATAATGACTAAAAAATCCTAAATTTGATGAAAATAATATGCCTATAGAACCAAGAAGCTCAATAGCTCAATGAACTCCAAGCAAAAGAAACATGAAGAAAGCTCCACTGAGGTAATTTATAATCAAAGTACTAAAAAAACAGTGATGAAAAGAAAATCTTAAAATAGCCAGGAGAAAAAAAAAATACATGTTAGGTAATAAGGAACAATTGTAAGGATAAGAGCAGACTTTTTATTAGAAAACAGGCAAGCCAGAAGACAGTGGGGCAACACATTTAAAATACTAAAGAAAAAAAATTGTCATCCTAAAACTCTATACCCAACAAAAATATATTTTACTAACTTAAAAAAAAAGGACTTTAAGTTATACGAAAGGTGAAAGGATTCCTCACCAGTAGATCCATACTTCAAGACATGTTAATGGCAATCCTCTAAGTAGAAGAAAATTTAGACCAGGTGGAATTACAGATTTACACAAAGGAACAAAGAGCACCAGAAATGGTGACTACAGGAATAAATATACAATACTATTCTCTTGTCATTTAAATCTCTTTAATTTATTTTTATTTTTATTTTTTTGAGACAGAGTCTTGCTCTGTTGCCCAGGTTGGAGTTCAGTGGTGTGATCTCAGTTCACTGCAATCTCTGCCTCCCAGTTTCAAGCAATTCTCATGTCTCAGTCTCCTGAGTAGCTGGGATTACAGGCATGCACCACCACACCCAGCTAATTTTTTGTATTTTTAGTAGAGATGTGGTTTTACCATGTTGGCCAGGCTGGTCTTGAACTCCTGACCTCAGGTGATCCACCTGTCTCAGCTTCCTAAAAATGCTGGGATTACAGGCATGAGCCACCGCACCTGGTCTTAAATCTTTTTAAAAGATGCTGAACTGTTAAAACAAAAATAATAACAATATCGAATTGCATTAATAATAAATGTAAAAGTAAACTTTATGATAATAATAGCGTAGAGGCTGTGAAGGAAGAAATGAAAGTATATTATTATGAGCTTCTTATATTTGAAGTGGTAATCTCACTTGAAGATAAAAATCATAAAAATACTAGATTAATCAAAAGAAGCCAGAAAAAGAGAAAAAGTGGAACAACAGACGGGAAAAAATAAAGAACAAAGAAAAATGCGACAAATAAAAAACAAACATGCTAAAATCCCAACCATATCAATATCACAGTAAATGTAATGGTCTGACTACTTAAAATATGAGGCAGGAATAAATAGATGGATTAAAAAAACAAGACCCAACTAGTTATATTGCCTGCAAAAAATGCATTTCAAATCTAAAAAAGCAAATACATTTGAAAGCAAAAGATGGAAAAAGATATACCATACTAACACTAATAAAAGGGGAAAAAAAGGCTGGAGTATCTATATTAGACTAAAACAAACAATACTACAGAAAAAAATTATCAAGGAGAAAGGAGATTACTTTATAATTATAAAGGGACTGACTGTGCAAAAGAACATAAAAATCCTAAGTGTTTTTGCACCTAGTCAAAATTTATGAGGTGGAAATCAACAGAACCAAAAGAAGAAATAGACAAGTATACAGTTATACTTGAATGTTTCAATATCCTTCTCTCAATAATTGATGGAATCAGTAGACAGAAAAGCAGTAAATATTTGAACATCAGCATCAATTAACTTAAACTAACTGAGTGTGATGGAACACTCCATCCTACTGCAGCAGAATATACATTTTTTTCAAGGTTACATGAAACATTACCAAGATAGACCATTCTGGACCAAAATCCAAGTTTCAATGACTTTAACAGGAATTGAATTAGAAATCAATAGCAGAAAATCTCCTCAAATTGGAAAACTAAACAACATACTTCTAAACAGCTCATAGATCAAAGAAGAAATCAAAGAGAAAATTAGAATTTTGAATTAAGAAAAACTTTAAAAACATGTTGAAAATGTCTGGATATCACTAAAGCAATATTCTGGGGCAAATTTATAGTCCTAATTGTCTATAGCTGAGAGGAGAATGGTCTCAAATTAAGAAGGTCAGATTGCATTTTGAGAAGCTAGAAAAAGTCTAACAAATTAAACCCAAAATAAGCAGAAGGAGGACAATAATGAAGATAAAAACTGAAAGCAATTAAACAGAAAAACAATAAAGAAAACAAAACCAAAAGTTGGTTCTTTTTGAAGACTGATAACATTGATAAACTTATGTACAGATAATCAATTCGAAAATAGGGGACAAAAATTATCAGTATGAGGAATGGGAGAACAACACTACAAATTCTATAGATATCAAAAAGACAAGTAAATATAATAAATTACTTGATGCCAATACAACTTAGATTAAATGAATAAATTCACTGAAAGGCATAAATTAGCAAATCTCACTCTAGAAATTGATTACCTGAATAATCCTATCTCTAATAAGACACTGAATTTGGAGTTTAAAAATCTTCCCATAAAGAAAACTGCTAGTCCAGATGTCTTATTGATGATTTCTACTAAACATGGAAGGCAGAAATAATACTGATTCTATACCAAATCTTCCAGAAAATAGAAAAGGAAGATATACTCTCCAGCTTATCCTGTGAGGCCAGAATTTTCAGATACTAAAAGCCGAAACTTATTACGAGAAATAAAACCGCAGACCAATATTCCTAAGAAACATAGATATGAAAATTATAAACAAGATTTTAGTAAAAAAAAAATCTAACAATATAGAAAAATGGTAAGAAATTATGAACAAATGGGGCTAATCTCAGAAATACAAGGTTATTTTAACATTGAAAAAGTATTTAATCATATTAACAAACTGAAAGAGAAAACAAATTATCATCTCAATAGATACAGGAAATTCATTTGACAAAATTCAACATCTATTTCTGATAAAAACTCTTAGCAAACTAGGAATAGAACGACACTTATGCAAACTTATAAAAGGCATTTGTGAAGAACATAGAATTAAGAACATCATACTTAATGGTATAAGACCAAATGCCTTACCCTTATATAAGGAGGAAAATAAGTTTCTTTACTCTTAACTAGTCTATTTGGCATAGTACTGAAGTTTCTAGGCAGTACAAATCAAATATGAAAAGAATGACATCCAAATTGGAAAGAAAAAAAAAGTAAAATTGCCTTTGTTCACAGATATCATGAATGTCTTTGTAGAAAATCTGAATAAATCTACAAAAAAAAAAATACTACAACTAACAAGTGAGTGTAGCAAGGTTGCTAGAAACAAGATTCAATCTACAAAAAGAAATAGCATTCTATACACTAGTAATCTTTAGAAATCAAGTATTTTTTAAAATATAATTTACAACAGCATCACATATGAAATACTTCGGCATAAATCTGACGAAAGTTGTGAAAGAACTGTATACTGAAAATTTAAAAATGAACATTGCTGAAAGAAAATGAAAAGATGCAAAGAATAGAGAGATATACCACATCCATCTAGCAGGAAATAATGTTTTTAAGATGTCAATTCTTCCAAATTTATCTATAGATTGTAATCCCAATTAATATTACAGCAGAATTATTTGTAGACTTCAAGCAATTAATTCTAAAATTCATTTGGAAATGCAAAGGACTTAAAATAGTAAAAATGAGTTTCATAAAGAACAAAACTGGGGTACAAACACTACCTGATTATATTACTTTCTATAAAGATACAACAATAAAGACAGCATAGCACTGGTGTTAAATAAACATATCAAGAGAACAGAATAGAGAGCCCATATGTATATGAACAACTGATTTTCAAAAAAATACAAAATTAATACTTTAGAGAATGAAGAATACTTTTTTCAACAAATAGTGCTGGAACAACTGTCTATTAATATGCAAAAAATGAACTTGCATTTATACCCCTCTCCATATGAAATCATAACTAGTAATGAATCATAGATCTAAAGATAAAATCCAAAACTATAATACTCCAGAAGGAAATATAGGAGAAAATATTTGCAACCTTGGTTCGGCAAAGAGTTCTCAGATAAGACACCAAAACTACAATAAGTTGATAAATTGGACTTCTTCAAAATTAAAAACTATGCTCTTCAAAAGACACTGTTAAGAGCATGAAAAGACGAAGCATAGAAGGAAAAAATATTTCCAAATCACACAGGAATTAAAAGGCATGTATCCAGAGTACAAAAACAACTATTGAAACTCAATGGTAAGAAAATAAACAATCCAATTTTTAAAATGGGCAAAATATCAGAACAGACACTTCACCAAAGAAGATACTAAATGGGTGGCAAATAAGCACATAAAAAAATTCTGTACCTCATTAGTCAGTAGGGAAATGCAAATTAAAACCACGGTAAGATACCACTCCACATCTCCTAGGATGGCTAAAATGTTTTCAAAAACTGACCACACCAAGTGTTGGTGAGGACGTGGTGAAACTGGAACTCTTATACACTGTTGGTGGGAATGTAAAATGGTATATCCATGTTCAAAAGCAGTTTGCTGGTTTTGTACAAAATTAAACATATACTTATCATATGATCCAGCCATTCTACTCCTAGGTATTTACCCAAGAGAAATGAAAGCATATGTCAATACAAAAACTAGTACAGGAAAGTTCATAGTTTTATTTGTAATAGCCCAAACTGGAAGCAAACTGGCAAATGCCCATTGACAAAAAATCTATAAATAAATAGTGCTATAATTGTACAATGAAAACTACTTAGCAATTAAAAGAAATGAACTATTGTTACACTCTACAGCATAGATGAATGTAAAAATAATCATGGTGAGTGAAAGAAGGTATATAAAAAAGAGTACATTTCGTATAATTCCAGTTATATAACATTTTAGAAAATTAAAACTATAGCAACAGAAAGCAGATCAATGATTGTCTGAGGATGAAGGTAAGGGAGGGCAGGAGGGAGTAGAGAGGGAACACTATCCTATGACAATAAGTTCAGGCAGTGTAACCTGATTGTCCACAGAGCACCAGCTGGCTAGGTGCCCACAAACTTAGGGACATTCCCACTGATTCTTTCCTTCGCAGACAGGAAGAAGAACCTCTTCTTCCTTCCTCTCCCGCTTTCTCCCTCCCCAGACTCATACCAAATTGAGTAAGAAAATCTTCCCACCTGGTGAAGATTGTCACTACTTTTGCCACATACCGTAAAAGCCCCTGTTTATTTATAAACCCAGATAGAATACTACTCCATTTTCCCTTCCCCTTCTTCTCTGTTACTGGGCAGTGATTAAGCCTCCCACCCCTTCTAGCCACCATCTGGAGAAACTGACACCCCTCCCACAGTCAAAGTCTATGACTCTCACCCCCGTGACTCATGGTTCTACACAAAAAGCCACCAACGTCAGTTTCCAGGAAACCTCCATGACCAAATTGCACTTAGCCTTGGCTACGTTCCACAATTCAACATGGAGGTTAAGGATCAACTTTACCCTTTATTTCCTCCACTGGGCTTGAGCTGGTAGACCTGTGGATTTCTAATTCCATCCCTGTCTTTTTTTTTTTTTTTTGACCTGTACTAACAGCACCATCTAATCTACTCTTGAATTTAGTCAAGCCTAGGAGTAGTTCAGGTTGATCAGAGGCTTCAAGAAAGTGTATCAGGACAGGCTTGGTGGCTCACACCTGTAAAAAGTCCAGCACTTTGGAAGGTTGAGTGGGAGGATCCCTTGAGCCTAGGGGTTTAAGACCAGCCCGAACTGAACAACATAGTGAGACCCCTTCTCTATTAAAAAAATTTTTTAAGTTAAAAAAAAAAAAGAACCTCTATCAGTTCTTCAACTTCAACCTTATCTGATCAATGTTACAGTCTAGTCTGGAGCCACAATAAGACAACTTTGGTGCTACACAGACTATTATGCTTATGAGATATTAACAAGTGCCCCTCAAACAAAAGCCAAAATAAGAAAAAAACAGCATAAAGGAAAAAATGGGAATGAAAGGACTCTATGGTTAAAAGTTTTGGAAGTAAATGAGATTAAGTAATAAAAATAAAACTCTTTTTTAAATGAATGACTTCTGAGAAACTTGTTATATGCTAATGTGCACTATGAGTCTCTAAGTGGAAAACATACTTATAACTACAAACGTATTTTTATGTGGAAGATTACTTATTAACAGCTCAAATAACATAGTATTCCGTGGAACACAGTTTGATAAACACCAGCTTTGGAATCAGACAGGTCTAGTTTTGAATTCTGGTACTACCACCTATCAGAAGTGTGACCTTGGGCAACTTGCTTAACCTTTCACTATTTTCTCATCTTTAAAATAGGGGTGTTAATATTTACCTCAGAGGTTGTTCTGAGTGCTAAATGAGATAATATTTCCAGGATGGCTCATTCCCTGCGTATCTACCTTATTCAGTGAAAACTCACTGAAAGATCAAATTCAGACCTTACCTACCAGTCCATTCCTAAGGGTAACTCTGAGCTTCGAATCGATTTTTAGGAACAAAATACACATGGGGCCAGAATAATTCCTTGCTTGTTTCATACCTTTTAAAAAGAGGTTTCGTGTGTCATTTCTTAAAACAAAAATCAAACAATGGAGAAAAGTACATCTTTCTTTCTCCATTTGTACCTGTTAGGACAAATTGAAAATTTTGGTAATAAAAGATAAATAAATGTAAGTATAGTTTCTGTGAGATTTCCTTTTAGTGTAGAAAAGTGTGTGATAGAAAAATAACTTTGTAAGCTAAGATTGAGAATATGTTATCAGAACATGTTTCTTTCTCCATTGAAATCTGTTAAGACATGTTAAAAAACCCAGCAATAAAAGGCAAATGAAAGCACGCTTTCTTTAAGATGCATAAACTGTTTTCTTTAGGTGAATGGAAGTGTTTGGCAGAGAAACACCTTTGTAAACTAAGATTGAGAATATATATTATTAGAACACATTTCTTACTCCATTGAAACCTATTAGGAAAAGTTGAAAAATCTAGCAAAAGAAAGCAAATGTAAGCATGCTTTCTATTAAAAAAAAAAAATCTACATTAAAAAAATACAGAAAAGTGTAAAGAAGAAAACATAAAGTCTTCTGAAACCCCACCTCCACCTCGCAGAGGTAACCATCATAAACGTTTTGGCAAACGTCTTTCCAGACACTTCTCCATATACATTTTTCTATACACAGATGTGTCCGTTTACATACAAGAGCATTCGCAAGGTAATTACAGCTCCCTATCCCTTCTTACGCAGAGCCTGTGGCAGTCTTTGTTCCTTAGCAAAGAAAGTTGATGCTGTTCTAAGTAGGAGCAAAAATCTGTTCCCAATGAGGTCTCCCAAATTTAGGCCTTCTTGCTCAAAGAAATTTAGATACATAATAGTTCACAGAATCCCACAAAATGCTGCTTTTCTCATAAATGTCTTAGTTATAATCCTCAAATCAGCCCTACAACTTAGGTGTCATTAGCCCCATTCTGCAAACAAAGAAGCCAAGGACTGGCACAAGGTCACCCAGCTAAGAATCATCAAAGACAGGGTGAAGGCCAAAGTCTGTCAGCCTCCAAAGCCCATGCTCTTTCCACCATCCCAGGCTCCGGTTTTGTGCCTCCTACTTCCCAACTCATTTGGTGCAATGTGTTGAGCACCCAGGAGAAGACCTTCCACCTTTCATCAGCTTGTGCCTCTGCGGTTTGAACTCCTGGGAGCAGTGGCTGAGGCGCCATCAGGGTTATGGCTGTACGTCCTCTTGAGGAGTGATAAGCAGTTGTAGAGGAAGAAGTAGGAGTAAAATAAAGCAAAGCCAAAGCGTCAGCTTTCATGTCTTAGTGTCCTCTCATCCCACCATCGACTTGTCAAGCAACGTTTGCTATCTTATGCCTCCCTAAAAATGCAGTCTGGCAAAAAATTTGTTTCTTCTAGGCTGCTGCTAGGGGAGAGGATTTGGTGATTTATAGAGGAATAAAGAAATAAGGAAGAAGAAAGGAGAGAAAAAGTGAAGAAAGACAAATCCAAATGATCTTGGAGGCTCACTTGCTCCCATTTGGGAGCTTAGCATGACACTGCTAACAGCTGAGGTGGGACAGGGACTCTTCTAATAAGCTTACTCCCAAGATCAGGAACAGCCACCTAAAACAGCACTGTTACAGGGTCAATACACCAGAGGTCCCCTGTCATCCTATGTAGAAATATGCAGAACTTTACATACAGGGTCCCTCTCCTAGAGGCCTGTCCATGGTGTCTGAAGGCTGGCTATGCTCAGCTTAAGCAAGGTTCTTTGTGGGATAAGAAAAGCCATTTGGTTGATATTCTTATCAAAAATTTAAGTAACTTGAATCTAATCATGAGGAAACATCAGATAAACCTAAATGGAGAAACATTCTAAAAAAGAACTGACCTTACTCTTCAAGAATATCAATGGCAAGAAAAACTCAGGAACTGTTCCAGACTAAAGGAGACAAAAGTGACAGTTGAAGGCAATGCATGACTAGAAATTAAAATATTAATGGGGTAATTGATGGAATCTGAATAAAATCCATAGATTGTTAATAATACTGCATAAATGTTCATTTCCTGGTTTTGATAATTGTAAAGTGATTATATAAGAGAATGCATTTGTTTGTAGAAATGTGCCCTAAAGTATTTAGGGGAAATGGCGTCAATCATGTTATTAATCACTCTCAAATGAGAAAGCTAGAGAAGGATAAACAAATAAAGTAAAATGTTAATATTTTGGAAATCTGGGTAAAAAGGGTTTAGAAATTTTTCATACTATTTTTTCAACTTTTCTGTGTCTGAATTTTTGTCAATTTTTTAAAAAAAGTTGAAAAATGAATAAATAATCTAAGGGATTCTGATCTCAAAATCATTACAATTTAAGTTTTCTATGTTATAAATACTGAGATTCTACAATAGTTATTTTAAGAAGACTAAATCATGAAATAATTCTTGAATACCTTTACTTGCTCCTGATATAGAGTAAGCCATAAGTTCAAATTTATGTTAACAAGTAAACTTTAATACGTTTTAAAAGATATGAGGCATCAAAATTACTTCTTACCCCTATTCCTCAATCTAGTTCTCCTGAAATGAGAAAGTCCAAACAAAAAGGTTTGGAAAATTAAATATATGTTAAGTATTTAGTTTGCATATTGGCTTAAGATCAATTACATTTACAATTAAGTTGTATTTTTATGTTTGCCTATGTTAAAATGAACTAGGAATTTATCTAAGTAAATGAAGAATACAGTCTAATGATACCTACTTAATAAAAAAATCTCTAAGAAGAGGGACTGTAGTATAATGCAGAAGAAAAAGTATGCCACAGAGAATTAGAAGACATTCTAAATAACTATTAGCTAATTTTATGATTTTGGACAAGTCATTTTACCTGAAAAGTAAGCACACTGGACAGTTGCAACAGCTCACATTTATTGGGCTCTCCTTATGAGTTAGATACTTTATTTGAATCAAAATAATCTCTAACTTTGCTTTAAGTACCAATATTCTAATACTTGAAATATAACACTCTCATTTTAAATGATTACAATAATGTATGCTTGTGGCTTATTTTCTTTTACAACAATTATTGGTCATAACTCTGATATATTGATGCTTCTGCTTGCGTAGAAATTCTGCTGTGTGCTCATGAAACGGATAATGAATGGAGGGTACTCACCGCTAACTCTCAGCGTACAGATTCCTGGCCTTTACTCTGAGTGGTCATCCACTGGCTTTGCAAATGCGTATCTTTCTCTTTCCCAAAACCTACCTCAGATAGCCTTCCCAAACTGACTGCACAACCTCCAGCTCAATCCTCCCCTCCTCTGCCCCAGCAGCCACTCTGGAGTCCTGCTCTGCACAGCTGTCTGGTTTCTCTGGGTTACTTTGCTTCAGTGGCTAGGTCCTGAGAGCTTCCTGAGGACAGGTGCCCAGTCTCTGGAGCCCAAGGTGATCTACACACAGTGGATGCTTGCTCAGTACAAGAATTGCCCTGGGATGACTAATCTAGGAACGCAAAACAAACCGCTTAACTGAATCAATGCAGAACTTCCTGGAACCGAAGTTAAGCTGAAAAGAATGGCTGTAACCTCACAAGAAGCTCCACCCTTCCTTCTGATCTAAGTGAGAATCTAGGTTGAGGAGGAAAAACCCTGTCTCTTCCCCCTCATTTCAACCCCACATCCCATCAATTCTGTCGTGTGAACATGAGCATAGTGGACATAGCCCTGCCCAGAGCTGGGCCTAGGACCTGCCTGGTCAGTGATCTTGCCCTCCACTTTCTGGTTCCAAGTAGGAGAAAGGGCTTTCCGTTTCCAGTGGCCCTGTAAACACGGTGTGTTATACTGCAGTCTCACTTGCTTTCTCTCATTTCTAGCATGCGTGGACATACAGCACCCTTAGTCTAGAATGTCTCCATAGCAAACCCATACTTCTATGAAAGTGAACCCACCAGTCATCGCCTCTCCAGGGAGTCTTTGCCACACTCCTAACTCCTCCTACAGTTTATGCACGTTCTTCATCTATTATAGAAAAGAGCACATTGTGTTGTGTTTATATATTGCTGTGACTGTCATCCATGACTCTAGAGGAGGCTCTACAACTCCTTTCAGATGATAATCATCTCTGTTATCCTGTATCTCCAGCACTATGTGCCACATGCGGCCACGGGATAGCAGTGAGAATGGAGAACCAGAGTCAGGGCCTCTGTTCAGTCAGGGGTCAATCACAGGGCACAAGAAACCAAGGACCAACAGACTTTGTCCTTTCAAGTTTGTGTCTCTTGTCAATGAACAAAGGTGAGGTCGCTAAGGCGGTGGTAACAATAGCTGTGAAGGGATGGACTTGGAATCATCCCCCATGAATATAAAGGTACCCAATCCTTTCATTTAAAAGTTAAATGCTCTTAACTGGCCCACACAGGAAACATCACAGGAAATCATGTTTCAGTTCAGTCTTTGCTTCCATTCAACCGCAATTTCAAAATAATACAGATTCTCCTCAAGATTGAAAAGCAAAACTTCTTTGTTTATCTAGCAGCTAGGATTCTGCTCTTTCTCAGCTTTCTTCCAAAGCACACACGTAGTATGGTATCTCTTATCTCCTATGGGAGTTCCTTAAGAGTAGGACTCTTTACTAGACAAATATCCTACCTTTTCATCTCCCTCCCCCACAATTCCCAAAGCACAGTGCCTGGACTCAGAGGCCCCTAACACTTGATTATTAAGTGAATTTACTAAAAAGACTGGTTTTATTTTTTAATTCAAGGCTCAATAAGCTCTGAGGTGCTTTGGTATCTAGAGCCCTTTGCCCTGTCCCCACCCCTCCTGGAAATCTAGAGCCTCTGACCTGTTCTCAACCCTCATTCTTAGATGGGTGGGGGTAGTCAAAGAGAACTTCCTCCTCTCTGCTCTAATCAAATGAAATTTTCACAGGTTCTTGGAAGAAGAAAGCTCTCATATAGAGTTCCTATGGTGGTCACAGAGAGTCAGGACAAAAGCTTGCCTATCACTTTGCTGAGTCCATGCAACCTCAGTCCTTAGTTACAGCACGTGATTGGAAATTATTGCAGTATCAATGTTTTATACTTGGATTTCATGTTATATTTATCAATGTTCATGTTTTGTACACCAATGATAATTTGGGGAAATGCTGAAGATCACAATGCTCTTCCTGTTTCTTAGAAGCCAACAACCTAAGCGTCCTTTAGAGGTGTCTAGCTTTCACCTTTTAATATACAGTTACTGAGCACACCCTGGTGTGATTTTTAGCCACCTTTCTATTTAATGGCTTTGAAGAATCACAGTGGAAGTCACTAGCTTTACTTTTGAAAATTTCTCAAATGAAAAAGAACTGCGTCTCCTACCTGTCTTTTTAAAGACAGTTCTGGCTGTGGGTTCTTTCCTCACTTTAAAATCACAAGACCAATTTTCTGAAGACCAGAGCACATAGGAAATCTCCCCAGTGTCATCTCACATAGAAAGCTCCAAGCATCAGGAATTACTACACAGAGAAATTCAAGTTCTGTAGCAATTAAGGCAGGTGAATACGTGGACTCAGAGATTCAGAAACGTGATTAAGTAAAAGTATCACTTGCCTGATTGCCTTCGGGGATGTTACCAGGATCTTGCCAATCTTTTTACTTTGTGCACTAAATATTTGTGAAAGAGAAGTTGCCGGAGATTGTATGGTTACTAGAGAGGTATATTGGAGACCCCTAAGAAAATGTCCTACCCCACATTAGACAGAAGCCAGGTTAAAATGTCATCAACCTTACCTTTTCCAGGCACCGTTTCTCAGTCCTTTAGGCAGAATTTGGTGATTATCCTTGAGGTGGCCAAGATAAGGCTGTAACACGGATGTCCGGTACTATTTGTGTAAAAGGAGAAGTGAAGGGTGAAAAAATATGATCGTGCTGTGACAACAGGAAGCCCAGATGAGAAGGAGGAAGTGAGGCTGAGTCCGCCCTCCTTAGCCTCAGAGATTTAGTCCTTTCCCAGTGGCTTTTTAGAAGTCTCTTCTCACAGCCCACCCTAAACTAGTTTCCACAAAACAAAGGAAAACTTCAAAACCAATTTGGTTCAGGCAAAGATCTGTGAGCACTGATGGGTTATAGGGTAACTTTGGTGATGATTTTTGCTTAGAAAAGGACAGTGCTTCTCAATCTAGGTGGCATCTCAGAATTAACTGTGTATTTGTTCAAGAATAAGCATCCTGGCCCCACCACCAGAGTTTCCCATTCAGGTAGATAGACTGGAGAGGAACATAAGAACCAATATTTCTAAACATTTTCTAGGACTGAGACTTTGGAATGTCTTTCTGAAGATTCTCTGTCCCCTCCTCACTCTTCCTCTGTCTGGCTTCAGCCAGTGTCTAGACTTCAGTTTAATTGGACACCATTTGCAGACTTCTCTGTCTCAAGAGCAAGATCAAGATGATTTTTCTTTTTTTGAGATGGAATATCTCTCTGTCACCCAGGCTGGAGTACAGTGGTGCCATCTCAGCTCACTGCAACCTCCGCCTCCTGGGTTCAAGCAATTCTCTGCCTCAACCTTCTGAGTAGCTGGGATTACAAGTGCCTGCCACCACCCCCAGCTTTTTTTGTATTTTTAGTAGAGACAGGGTTTCACCATCTTGGCTAGGCCGGTCTTGAACTGCTGACCTCGTGATCCACCTGCCTCAGCTTCCCAAAGTGCTGAGATTACAGGCGTGAGCCACTGTGCTCTGAAAAGACGGTTTTAATGTGAGGGTATTGTCAGGGATAGTCCCCAGGAAGGCATAATCCCAGGGGCACTGGTAGAAACGATTTGGTTAGTAGAGGAAACACCACATTTGGAGCCAAAGATCTGGGTTTCACTTCCAGCTTTATCTCTTTTAGCTGTGAGATCTTGAGCAAATCTCAACCTCTCAGCCTCAGTGTATTAATGGTAACATCTAATAATACTACTACTAGTTACTGTTACATACCCATTTATAGACAAGAAAACGGGGGCTCAAAGAGGTTAGCAAATTTGCCCAAGCTCATACAAATAAGACATGTGAGAGCTAGGATTCAAATTCAAGGTCCCAGAGAATGCCATTTGAGAAACACTGTGACCAATATATTTTGAAAAAATGTGTTCCTAGTTTCACTATGCTGCATCACTGGAATTTTCTTAGATTAGGTCAAAGGAGTAGGTGACAACCCAAATGTATCACTAGCTAGCTGTAAAACTTGGAAGCAATCACCGAGCCCAGTGTTTTCACCTTATAAATAAACAGATAGGCCGGGTGTGGTGGCTCACTCCCAGTGCTTTGGGAGGCCGAGGCAGGTGGATCATGAGGTCAGGAGATCATCCTGGCTAACACAGTAATACCTTGACTCTACTAAAAATACAAAAAATTAGCTGAGGGTGGTGGCAGGCACCAGTAATCCCAGTTACATGGGAGGCTGAGGCAGGAGAATCGTTTGAACCCGGGAGGTAGAGGTTACAGTGTGCCAAGACCACACCACTGCACTCCAGCCTGGGAGACAGACAGAGACTCTATCTCAAAAAATAATAAGTAAATCAATAAACAGATAGATGACACTCTTCCCAGTGCTGACTTGGAGGCATGCCTCTGGGAAAGCTAGCTGTTTTCTGCTTCCTTCACCCTGAGACATTCAGATCCAGAGTAGTCTCCAGCCAGGGCTGTCTTGTGGGGGGAACTGAGTTAAATAAAAGATAAAAACGTCTTTACTACAGAACTTGTCAGTCCTTAATATTCTCTAAGCAGGGAATATAATATACAGTTTTCCCCAAACTTATCTGACCATGGAACAGTGTGTGTGTGTGTGTGTGTGTGTGTGTGTGTGTGTGTCTAGTTTCTCTTAGGGAACAATTTTTCAGTGTAACTACACTTTAGGGAATGCTATTAAAAACTCTCCACTCCTCAGCTGGAATCACCAGTGCCCCTCACTCAGGGCTGCTGCCATGCTGACAGGTCCCTGAAGCACTGGGGCTGAGGAGAGGCTTCTGGCTGAACTCATATTTTCCTAGTTATCTCACCCATTCTGATGATTCTAATTACTATCTGTCTGTTCCAAAGATTCACAAGTCTATATGGATGACATGATCTCTCATTTGAGCTCCACACTCTCCCAGGCACCTGAAATCCAATATCCAAATTCAGTTTGATGAACTGGCATCCCCACACCCAAGCCTGCTCCTCTCACCATGTCCACCAGATAGGAAAGGCTTCACTCGCCTTCCAGCCACCCGAGTGAGAAACCAAGTGTCCTCTTAAGCTACTCTCTGTCCCACACCATCACCTATTATCAACCACCAAGTCCTGTCCATTATGCTTCCTCCTAAATATTTCTCAAACCAGGCCACCTCTCTCCAACCCCATAGACATGACATTAGTCCTTATCTCTTACCTGTGTCACAGGATCCCAGTCTCCTTCAAGACAAGCTTGAATGTGTTTCTTCACTCTGTCCCCAGGAGGAAGGGAGGAGAACCTTCTAAAATGCAAATTTAATCACATGACCCCCCAGCTTAAAACTCTCAGCTGGCTATTTATTCCCCGTCCCCACCCTCAAGATTCCTCACACTGGATAACACTAGATGTGGAATTCCTTTGAGTTGCTTAAACAAATCAATCTAGTTCTGTCTCAGGCACTCTCTTTAGAATATCCTCTCACCTGTTCACCTAATTCCTACTCATCCATCATAGCTCTAGAAACCCTTTCAATGCAGGACCAGTTACTCCTGCTGTGTGCTCACATTGCCCACAGGCATCTCTCCACCTTCTGTCATTCCTTGTTGTTAACTGTTTCCCCACTAGAATCAAAGCTCTGTAAGTTCTGTGTTACTCTGTGTATGTTGGGTGATCTTATTCATGGCTGTATTTTTTAGCACCTGCTATTGGGTCTGGCACATAAGAAGTATTCTATAAATATTTGAAAAGTTTCAGGTAGTGTGAGGCCTGAAAGTTAGGGGAATTAGAGATTTGGGACAGGCAGGGACAGGTAGAGAGAGTAAGGGGAAGAAAGAGATAGGTTGATTGAACATCTGTATAGGGAGAAGTGATAAATGAGAAGGAATCTTAGGAATATTGGGAAGACTATATCAGGACAAATTGCTGACAGCAAAATAGATGACCATTTTAATAGAGAACATTTTTTCTTTAATATGCTTCTTTCTCTCATTTCACTGGGAAGAGCTGATACAAGTGCCGGACAACTAGAGGTGGCCGTTTCTCGGGATTAGGGGTTTGATAGAGAACGTGCCCACTTATACCCATATCTATTAGATTTTATTGAGAATTAATTCTGTTTCTGACCATCAGATATTTATAATTCATTTTGAGGGTCAAGAACAAAAACAAATAGAGAATAAGACAATGTCAGGGAACCTCATATTATTGAATAATCTAAAAGAATCCTCAAAAACTTTGAAAAAACTACATTAGAAAAGGCGTTTAGCACATGCACCCCAAAACCTAAAGTGCAATAAAATATATATAATATTTTTAAAAAGGCATTTAGTAGAAGCTCAGACTCATGGCGTGATCTTCTCAATGCAGGGTATATTGATTACCATGATAGATGATAATAGAACCTGAGAGTTTAGGAAACTTGAACTTGGCCAGACGAATAGTGGGAATACAGATTATCAGTGCTCCACTATCATGAAGTAGTACTTGCCAAAATACATTCTAAAGAGACAAAACCTCATACAGACATTGTGAATTGAGTCTCCATTTAGGCCTTTTTAAAAAACCTTCTAAGTGAGTAGGTCTAACTGTTTTATCCTTGGAAGATAATCACTGTTGAAATATGAGAATACAGATAGAACTTCCAAATTTATTAGAGAGTTATTTAAGTATGTAAGGATATTAGAGTTTAGGAGGCATAAATTTTGTGAGAATTGTAACATTGGAAACGTCAAATGAGAGATCAAAGTTCAGTAGTAGTACATTGGATTTTGCTTATGAGTTCTAAGGGTAAAGTTTTGAAGAAAATGCAATAGAACATCACTCTTAACTTTCATTTTAGGTTAAAATGTGCATGTGCAGATTTATTATACAGATAAATTGCATGTGACAGAGTTTTGATATACAGATGATTTCATCACCCAGGTAATAAGTGTAGTGGCCAGTAGGTAGTTTTTGACCCTCTCCCTCCTTCCCCCTCCACCCTTAAGTAGGCCCTAGTGTCTGTTGTTCTCTTCTTTGCGTCCATTTGTACTCAATGTTGAGCTCCCACTTATAAGTGAGAATATGTGATATTTGGTTTTCTGCTCCTGCATTAAATTGCATAGGATAAGGCCTTCTACCTGCATCCATGTTGCCGTAAAGAACATAATCTAATTCTTTTTAATGACTGCAAAGTATTCCATGCTGTATGTGTACCACATTTTCTTTATCCAGTCTATCATTGATGGGCATTTAGATTGATTCCATGTCTTTGTTATTGTAAATAGTGCTATGATGAACATACACATGCATGTGTCTTTATGGTAGAACAATTTATATTTCTTTGGATATGTACCCAGTAATGGGATTGCTGGGTCAAAAGGCAATTCTGTTTTATGTTCTTTGAGAAATCTCCAAACTGTTTTCCACATTGGCTAAACTAATTTACATTCCTGCCAACAGTGTATAACAATTCTCTTTACTCTGCAACCTCACCAATACCTGTTATTTTTTGACTTTTTAATAATAGGCATTTTGACTGGTGGGAGATAGTATCTCATTGTGGTTTTGATTTGCCTTTCTCTAATAATTAGTAATACTGAGTATTTTTTTGTATGCTTGTTGGCTACATGTGTGTCTTTTGATAAATATCTATTTGGTTTGCTCACTTTTTAATGGAGTTGTTTGGCTTTTGCTTGTTGATTAGTTTAACTTTCTTATAGATTTGGATATTAGACCTTTGTCAGATGCACAGTTTGCAGGTATTTCCTCACAAGACATATGTTGTCTGTTTACTCTGTTGATAGTTTCCCTTTCTGTTCAGAAGCTCTTTGGTTTAATTAGGTCCCATTTATCAATTTTTGTTTTTGTCACAATTTCTTTTGGTCTCTTCATCATGAAATATTTACCAGAGCCTTTGTCCAGAATAGTATTTCCTAGGTTATTTCCCAGGGCTTTTTAAGTTTTACATTTTAGATTTAAATCTTTAATCTATCTTGAATTGATTTTGGTATATGGCATGAGGGTAAAGTTGGTATGGTATAATGGTAAAGGAAGGGATCCAGTTTCAGTCTTCTGCTTGCAGATAGCCAGTTACCCCAGTACCATTTATTGAATATGAAGTCCTTTCCAAATTGCTTGTTTTTGTCAGCTTTGTTGAAGATCAGATGGTTATAGGTGTGCAGCATTATCTCTATTCTGTTCCATTGGTCTATGTGTCTGTTTCTGTACCAGTAACATGCTGTTTTGATTCCTATAGCCTTGTAGTATAGTTTGAGGTTGGGTAACATGATGCTTCCAGATTTGTTCTTTTTGCTTAGAATTGTCTTGGCTATTTGGGCTCTTTTTTTGGCTCCAAATGAATTTTAAAATATTTTTTTTAAAGTTCTGTGAAGAATGATGTTGGTAGTTTGATAGAAATAGCATAGAATCTGCGATTGCTTTGGGTAGTATGGTCATTTTAACAATATTTATTCTTCCAATTTATGAACATGGAATGTTTTCCATTTGTCTCTGTCATTTCTAATTTCTTTGAGCAGTGTTTTGCTGTTCTTATTGTAGAGATCTTTCACTTCCCTAGTTAACTGCTTTCCTAGGTATTTTATTCATTTTGTGATGTTTGTGAATAGGGTTGCATTTTTGATTTGGTTCTCAGCTTGGAAGTTCTTGATATCTATAAATGATACTAATTTTTGTACATTGATTTTATGTATGCTGAAACTTTACTAAAGTTGTTTATCAGATCTAGGAACTTTTGGGCAGAGAGTATGGGGTTTTCTAGGTATAGGATCGTATTGTTGGCAAACAAGGATAGTTTGACTTCCTTTCTTTTTATTTGATTGCCTTTTATTTCTTTCTCCTGCCTAATTGCTCTGGCTAGGACTTCCAGTACTATTCGAATAGGAGTGGTGAGAGTGGGCATCCTTGCCTTGTTGCAGTTCTTAAGGGGAATGCTTCCAGCTTTTGCCCATTGGGTATGATGTTGGCTGTGGGTTTGCCATAGATAGTTCGTACGATTTTGAGTTATGTTCCCTAGCTTGTTGAGGGTTTGTAACATGAAGGGATGTTGAATTTTATCAAAAACATTTTCTGTATCTATTGAGATAATCATGTGGTTTTTGTTTTCTGTTTATGTGATGAATTGCATTTACTGACTTCTGTATGTTGAACAAACCTTGCATCCCAGGGTTAAAGACTGCTAATCATGATGGTTTAGCTCTTTGATGTTCTGCTGCATTCAATTTGCTAGTATTTTGTAGAAGAGTTTTGTGTCTGTATTAATCAGAGATATTGGCCTGAAGTTTTCTTTTTGGGTCTTTGTTTCTCCCAGGTTTTGGTATTAGGGTCATGCTGGTCTCATACAAACAGTTAGAGTGGAGACCCTCCCTCTTAATTTTTTGGAATGGTTTCAATAGAAATGGTACCAGCTCTTCTTTATACACCTGGAAAAATTCTGCTATAAATCCATCTGGTCTTGTGCTTTTTCTGGTTGGTGGGATTTTTATTACTGATTTAATTTTGGAACCTATTATTGGTCTGATCAGGGATTCAATTGCCTCCTGGTTCAAACTTGGGAGATTGTATGTTTCCAAGAATTTATCCATTTCCTCTAGGTTTTCTATTTTGTGTGCATAGAGGTGCTCATAGTAGTCTCTGAGAGTTGGTGTATTTCTGTGGGGTTAGTGGTAATGTCCTTTTTGTCATTTCTGATTATGTTTATTTGGATCTTCTCTTTATTTTTATTTATCAGTCTAGCTAGCAGTCTATCAATCTTATTTATTCATTTTTTAAAATTTATTTATTTTACTTTATCTGGCATTTCTCCCCATATTATGCCTCTCTACCCTCCCCTCCCTTCCCATCCCCTGCTGTCTCTCCCCAACCCCCCCAAACGAGCTCTTTAATTTGTTGATCTTTTATGTGGTTTTTTGCATCTTAATTTCCTTCAGTTCAGCTCTGATTTTGGTTATTCCTTGTCTTCTGCTAGCTTTTGGGACTTCACTCTTGTTTTTCTAATTCCTTCAGGTATGATGTTAATTGTTAATTTGTGATATTTCTACCTTTTTAATGTGAGCATTTAGTGCTATAAGCTTTCCTCTTAATACTGCTTTAGCTGTTTCCCAGAGATTTTAGTATATTGTATCTTTGTTCTCATTAGTTTCAAAGTATTACTTGATTTATGCTTTAATTTCATAGTTTACCCAAAAGTCATTTAGGAGCAGGTTGTTTAATTTCCATGTAGTTGTGTGTTTTTGAGTGATTTTCTTCATACTGATTTCTATTTTCATTGCACTGTGGTCTGAGAGTGTGTTTGGCATGATCTTGGTCTTTTTTAGTTTGCTGAGTGTTGTTTTATGGCCAATTATGTGGTTAATTTTAGAGTATGTGCCATATACAGATAAGAAGAATGTATATTCTGTTGGTTTTGTGCGGAGAGTTTTGTAGATGTTGTTTAGGCTCATTTGGTCAAATGTCAGGTTCAGGTCTCAAATATGTTTGTTAGTTTTCTATCTCAATGATCTGTCAGTGGGGTATTGAAGTCTCTTACTAATATTGTGTGGTTATCTAACTCTCTTTGCAGGTCTGTAAGAACTTGCTATATGAACCTGGGTGCTCCTGTGTTGAGTGCGTATATATTTAGGATAGCTATGTTTTCTTGTTGAATTGAACCCTTTACCATTATGTACTGCTCTTCTTTGTTGTTTTTAATGTTTGTTGGTTTAAAGTCTGTTTTGTCCAAAATTAGAATAGTAACTCCTACTTTTCTCTGTTTTCTGTTTGCTTGATAGGTTTTTCTCCACTTCTTTACTTTGAGCCTCTGGATGTCATTGCATGTCAAATGGTTCTCGTGAAGATGACATAAAGTTGGGCCTTGCTTCTTTATCTAACTTGCTATGCCTGTGCCTTTTAATTGAGACATTTTGCCTGTTTACAATGAAGGTTAATATTGGTATGTGAAGATTTGATCCTATTGTCATGTTGTTAGTTGGTTATGCAGACTCATTTGTGTGGTTGTTTTAAAGTGTCATTAGTCTCTGTGCTTAAATGTGTTTTCGTGTTGGGCTTGTAACAGTCTTTTATTTCCATTTTTAGCACTCCTTTAAGGGTCTCTTGTAAGGCAGAGCTGGTGGTAATGAATTCTCTTAGCATTTGCTTCTCTGAAAGTGATCTTATTTCTTCTTTGCTCATGAAGCTTAGTTTAGTTGGATATAAAATTATTGGTTGAAATTTCTTTTCTTTACGGATGGTAAATATAGCCCCCAATGTCTTACAGCTTATAGGGTTTCTGCTGAAAGGCCTGCTGTTGGGCTGGTGGAGTTCTCTTTATCGGTGTCTCCCTTCTCTTTAGCTGCCTTCAACACTTTTTCTTTCATTTCATCCTTGCAGACTCTGATCACTATATGACTTGGGGATGATCATCTTATATAGTGTCTCACAAGGGTTCTCTGCATTTCCTGAATTTAAATGTTGGTATCTCTAGCAAGGCTGGGGAAACTTTAATGGATGGTATTCTCAAATATGTTTTTCAAGTTGCTTGTCTTCTCTGCCTCTCTTTCAAGGATTCCAATGAGCCATAGATTGATCTTTTCACATAATTCCATATTTCTCAGAGGTTTTGTTCATTCTTCCTTATTTTTTTTTCTTTATTTTTGTCTGACTGAGTTATTTCAGAGAACTATTCTTCAAGCTCTGAGATTCTTTCCTCAGCTTGGTTGATTCTGCTATTAATACTTGCATTGTATTATGAGATTCTTGAAGTGAATTTTTCAGCTTTATCCGATCAATTTGGTTCTTTCTTAAAATAGCCATTTCATCTTTCATCTTCTATATCATTGTCTTGTATTCCTTAGATTCCTTGGATTGGGTTTTGACTTTCTCCTGACTGTCAATGATCTTCATTCCTATCCATAATCTGAATCCTCTTCCTGTCATTTCAGCCATTTCAGCCTGGTTAAAAGCCATTTCTGAAGAACTAGTATGGCCATTTGGAGGTAAGAAGACATTCTGGCTTTTTGAATTGCCAGAGTTCTTAGACTGCCTTTTTTCTCATCTATGTGAACTGATGATCCCTCAGTCCTTGAAGATGCTGTACTTTGGATTTTTTTTTTTTTTTGGCTTTTATCTTCTTTGATGCCCTTGGGGTTTAATTGTGACATGAGGTGGGTTCAGTCAACTGGATTCATATCTGGAAAGTTTTACAGGGTGAAAGCTCAGCTCAGCACTTCTGATCTGCATGCTCTAACTCTGGGGGTCTGGTACTCAGCCTCAGGCTTTGTTCTCCAGCCTCTCAAGGTTAGAAACCTGCTCCAGTATTGGGGTCAAAGTGTTCCTAGTCTACTGGCCACAACACTCCAATGGTGGTTTTGGCCAAAGTGTTTCATCAGGATCTATGTTCACTCATGTATGCCAGCAGGCATGACAGCATGGTGGAATCAACAAGTATACTTCCTAGTCTCCAAATGTTCTGGAGTCTTTTCTATGGATCACCCAGTACCTGCAGTTCACAGGATGACAGACAGAGGCTGCAGTAGAGTCACTTAGGGACTCCTGGAACAAAGAAGATGGAGTAGTGGAGATAGCAACTAAGCTCACTGCCAGAACATCATCTTTAATAAGAAAATTTGTCATATAATTTTATTCCTAGTATTATTTTATCTTAGAAATAAGCATAAGTGTTTAAAAATTTTAATATTTGGAGTAGCTCCTCAACAAGCAGACAAGCAACCTCATCAGACAGCTCCCTGAGATCACAGATAGATAAATCAATGAAGATGGGAAAAATCCAGCACAAAGAAGATGAAACCATCAAAGACCAGAACACCTCTCCTCCTTCAAGGGATCACAACTCCTCAACAACACGGGAACACAACATGACCAAGAAAGAGTGTGACGAATTGACAGAAACAGGTTTCAAAAGGTGGATAATAACAAACTTTTCTGAGCTAAAGGAACACGTTCTAACTCAATGCAAAGAAAAGAAAAACCTTGAAAAAAGGTTAGATGAAATGCTAACTAGAATAACCAACTTAGAGAAGAACATAAATGACTTGATGGGATTGAAAAACACAGCACGAGAACTACGTGAAGCAAACACAAGTTTTAATAGCCAAATCAATCAAGCAGAAGAAAGGATATCAGAGATTGAAGATCAAATCAATGAAATAAAAAGAAAGGTCACGACAAGAGAAAAAAGAGTGAAAAGAAATAAACAAAACCTCCAAGAAATATGGGATTATGTGAAAAAAAATCCTAATCTATGCTTGATTGGTGTACGTGAATATGACAGGGAGAATGAATCCAAGCTGGAAAACACGCTCCAGGACATTATCCAGGAGAACTTCCCCAGCCTAGCAAGACAGTCCAACATTCAAATTCAAGAAATACAGAGAACTCGAAGATATTCCTCAAGAAGAGCAACCCCAAGGCACATAATTGTAAGATTCACCAGGGTTGAAATGAAGGAGAAAATGGGCAGCTAGAGAGAAAGGTCAGGCCACCCACAGAGGGAAGCCAATCAGACTCACAGTGGTTCTCTCAGCAGAAGTCCTACAAGTCAGAAGAGAGTGAGGGCCAATAATCAACATCCTTAAAGAAAAGAACTTTTGACCCAGAATTTCATATCCAGTCAAACTAAGCTTCATAAGTGAAGGAGAAATAAAATCCTTTATGTTTAAGCAATTACTGAGAGATTTTGTCACCACTATGCCTGTCTTACAAGAGCTCCTGAAAGAAACACTAAGCATGGAAAGGAACAAGTACCAGCCAGTGCAAAAGCACACCAAATGGCAAAGACCAAAAATGCAATGAAGAAATGAGTCAACTAATGGGCAAGAAAACCAGCCAGTAACAAAATGGCATGATCAAATTCACACATAACAATATAAACATTGAATGTAAACAGCCTAAACTCCCCAATCAAAAGACACAGACTGGCAAACTGGATAAAAAGTCAAGACCAATTGGTGTGCTATATTCAGGAAACCCAACTCACATACAAAGACACACACAAACTCAAAATAAAGGGATGGAAGAAGATTTACCAAGCAAATGGAGAACAACAAAAAGCAGGGGTTGCAATCCCAGTCTCTGATAAATCACACTTCAAACCAAGAAAGAGCAAAAGAGACAGAAAGGCATTACATAATGGTACAAGGATCAATCCAACAATAAGAGCTAACTCTTCTAAATATATACGCACCCAACACAGGAGCACCCAGATACGTAAAGCAAGTTCTTAAGGACCTAAAAGGAGATCTAGACTCCCACACAATAATAGTGGGAGGCTTCAACACTCCACTGTCAATATTAGACAGATCAATGAGACAGAAAATTAACAAGGACATCCAGGACTTGAATACAGAGCTGGACCAAGCGGACCTAATAGACATATACAAAACATTCCACCCCAAATCCACAGAATATACATTCTTCTCAGCACCACATCACACTTACTTTAAAATTGACCACATAATTGGAAGCAAATCATTCCTCAGCAAATGTAAAAGAATGGAAATCATAACAAACAGTCTATCAGACAACGGCGCAATCAGATTAGAATTCAGGTCAAGAAACACACTCAAATCTGCACAACCACTTGGAAACCGAACAACTTGCTTCTGACTGTCAACTGGAAAAACAATGAAATGAAGGCAGAAATAAAGATGTTCTTTGAAACCCATCAGAATGATGACACAACTTATCAGAAACTCTGGGACACCTTTAAAGCAGTGTCGAGAGGAAAATTTATAGCAATAAATGCCCACATGAGAAACAAAGAAAGATCTAAAACTGATGCCCTATCATCAAAATTGAAAGAGGTAGAGGAGCAAGATCAAAAAAATTCAAAATCTAGCAGAAGACAAGACATAACTAAGATCAGAGCCGAACTGAAGGAGATAGAAATACAAAAAAATCCTTCAAAAAATCAATAAATCCAGGAGATGATTTTCTGAAAAGATCAACAAAATAGACAGACCACTAGCCAGATTCATAAAAAAGAAAAGGGAGAAGAATCAAATAGTTGCGATAAAAAATGATAAAGGGGATATCGCCACTGATTCCACAGAAATACAAACTACCATCAGAGATTACTACAAACAGCTCTATGCACACAAACCAGTAAACCAGGAAGAAATGGACAAATTTCTGGACACTTGCACTCTACCAAGACTAAAACAGGAAGAAGTTGAAATCCTGAATAGACCAATAACAAGGCCTGAAATTGAGGCAGCAATCAATAGCCTACCAACCAAAAAAAGTCCAGGTCCAGATGGGTTCACAGCTGAATTCTACCAGACATAAAAAGAGGAGCTGGTTCCATTCCTTCTGAAACTATATCAAACAATACAAAAAGAGGGAATCCTCCCTAACTCATTTTATGAGACCAACATCATCCTGACACCAAAACCAGGCAGAGACTCAACAAAAAAAGAAAATTTCAGACCAACATCCATGATGAACATTGACACAAAAATCTTCAATAAAATACTGGCAAACCAAATGCAACAGCACATCAAAAAGCTTATTCATCACAATCAAGTAGGCTTCATCCTGAGGATGCAAGGGTAGTTCAACATACGCAACTCCATAAACGTAATCCATCACATAAACGGAATCAAAGACAAAAACCACATGATTATCTCAATAGATGCAGAGAAGGCCTTTGACAAAATTCAACAGCCCTTCATGCTAAAAACTGTCAATAAACTGGGTATCGATGGAATGTATCATAAAATGATAAAAACTATTTATGGCAAACCCACAGCCAATATCATACTGAATGCGCAAAAGATGGAAGAATTCCCTCTGAAATCAGGCACTAGAAAAAGATGTCCTCTCTCAACACTTCTATTCAATACAGTATTGGAAATTCTAGCCAGAGCAATCAGGCAAGAACAAGAAATAAAGGGTATTCAATTAGGAAACGAGGAAGTCAAACTGTCGATTTGCAGATGACATGATTGTATATTTAGAAGACCCTATCGTTTCAGCCCAAAATCTTCTCAAACTGATAAGCAACTTCAGCAAAGTCTCAGGATACAAAATCAATGTGAAGAAATCACAAGCACTCCTATATACCAATAACAGACAGAGAGCCAAATCAAGAGCAAACTCCCATTCACAATTGCTATAAAGAGAATAAAATACCTAGGAATGCAAACTAACACAGCATGTAAAGGATCTCTTCAAGGAGAACTACAAACCACTGCTCAAGGAGATAAGAGAGGACACAAACAGATGGAAAAACATTCCATGCTCATGGTTAGGAAGAATCAATATCATGAAAATGCCGTACTGCCCAAAGTAATTTATAGATTCAATGCTATCCCCATCAAGCTACCAATGACCTTCTTCACGAAACTGGAAAAAAACCACTTTAAACCTCAGATGGAATCACAAGAGAGCCCACACAGCCAAGACAATCCTAAGCAAAAAGAACAAAGCTGGAGGCATCACACTGCTGGACTTCAAACTATACTACAAGGCTACAGTAATCAAAACAGCATGGTACTGGTACCAAAACAGAGACATAGACCAATGCAACAGAACAGAGGCCTCAGAAGCAACACCACACATCTACAACCATTTCATCTTTGACAAACCTGAGAAATACAATCAATGGGGAAAAGACTCCATGTTTAATATATGGTGTTGGGAAAACTGGCTAGAAATGTGCAGAAAGCAGAAACTGGACCACTTCCTGTCACCTTACACTAAAATTAACTCCAGATGGATTAAAGATTTAAACATAGAACCTAACATCATAAAAACCCTAGAAGAAAAGATAGGTAAAAGCATCCAGGACATAGGCATAGGCAAAGACTTCATGAAAAAATACCAAAAGCAATGGCAACAAAAGCCAAGATAGATAAATGGGATCTAATTAAAATTCAGAGCTTCTGTAGAGCAAAAGAAATCATCATCAGAGTGAACCAGCAACCAACAGAATGGGAAAAAATGTTTGCAATCTTCCCATCTGATAAAGGGCTAATATCCAGAATCAACAAAGAACTAAAACAGATATACAAGAAAAAAACAAACAATCCCATTCAAAAGTGGGTGAAGGACATGAACAGACACTTTTCAAAAGAAGACATATATGAGGCCAACAAACATATGCAAAAATGCTCATCATCACTGGTCATTAGAGAAATGCAAATCAAAACCATATTGACATATCATCTCAGGCCAGTTAGACTGGTGATCATTAAAAAATCGGGAGACAACAGATGCTGGAGAGGATGTGGAGAAATAGGAACACTCTTACACAGTTGGTGGGAGTGTAAATTAGTTCAACCATTGTGGAAGACAGTGTGGCAATTTCTCAAGGATATAGAAATAGAAATTCCATTTGACCCAGCAATCCCACTACTGTGTATATACCCAAAGAACTATACATCGTTCTACTATAAAGACACATGCATACATATGTTCATTGCAGCCCTGTGTACAATAGCAAAGACCTGGAACCAACCCAAATGATAGACTGGACAAAGAAAATGTGGCACATATACACCATGGAATACTATGCAGCCATAAAAAACGATGAGTTCATGTCCTTTGTAGAGACTTGGATGAATCTGGAAACCATCATTCTCAGCAAAATGACACAAGAACAGAAAACCAAACACCACATGTTCTCACTCATAGGCGGGTGTTGAACAATGAGAACATGTGGACTCGGGGAGAGGAGCATCACACACTGGGGGCAGGTTGGGGAAGATAGGGGAGGGAAAGCAGGGGGTGGGGAGGGTGGGGAGGCATAACATGGGGAGAAATGCTGGATATAGACAAAGGGGGAAATAAAGGCAGCAAACCACCTGATTATGTATGCACCTAGGCAACAACCTTGCATGACCTGTACATGTAACCCAGAACCTAAAGTAAATAAAATAAAATAAAATAAAAATTTTAATATTTGCCTTCATATAATCTGGATATTTCTGGAGTTTCAAAAAACCATTCACTGGCTGTGGGACAACAAATGGATTTTCAAAACTCCAGAAACATTATATTGAATGGGAAAAATCTGTAAGCATTCTCCTTGAAAACCAGCACAAGACAAAGATGCCCTCTCTCACCACTCTTATTCAACATAGTATCAGAAGTCCTAGCCAAAGCAATCCAGCAAGAGAAATTAATAAAGGGCATCCGAAGAGGAAGAAAGAAAGTCAAACCATTTCTGCAGATTACATGATTCTATATCTAGAAAACCCCATGGTCTCAGCCCAAATGCTCCTCCAACTGAAAAACAAAACTTCAGTAAAGTTGTACAATACAAAATTCACTAGCATTCTTATACACCAACAACAGCCAAACCAGAAAGGAAATTCCATTCACAATTACCACAAAATGAATAAAATCCCTAGTAATCTAGACTATAGCTAACCAGGGAGGTTAAAGAGCTCTACAACAAGAATTACAAAACACTGCTCAAAGGCATCAGAGAAGACACAAACAAATGGAGAAACATTCCATGCTCATAAATAGGAAGAATCAGTATCATTAAAATGGCTATACTGCCCAAAGCAATTTACAGATTCAGTTCTATTTTTATCAAATCACCAACGTCATTCTTTACAGAACTAGAAAAATGTATTTTAAAATTCATATAGAACCAGAAAAGAGCCTGAATAGACAAAATAATCCTAAGCAAAAAGAACAAAGCTGGAGACATCACGTTGCTCACCTTCAAACTATACTACAAGACTATGATACTGGTACAAAAACAGACACATAGACCAATGGAACTGAATAGAGAGCCCAGAAATAAGGCCGCACATCTATGACCATCTGATCTTCAACAAAGCTGACATAAACAAGTGATGGGGAAAGACTTCATATGCAATAAGTGGTACTGAGATAACAGGCTATCAACATGCAGAAGACTGAAACTGGACCCCTTCCTTACGCCATATACAAAAGTCAACTCAAGTTGGATGAAATATTTAAATCTAAAACCTAAACCTTTAAAAAACTCTGGGAGATAACCTAGGAAATACCATCCTGGACATGGGAATGGGCAAGATTTCATGACAAAGACACCAAAAGCAATTGCAACAAAGGCAAAAATTGACAACTGGGACCTAATTAAGAGCTAAACTTAACAGCTTCTGCACATCAAAAGAAACAGTCAACAGAGTAAACAGACAACCTACAGAATGGGAAAAAATGTCTACAAACTATGCATCTGACAAAAGTCTAATATCCAGAATCTATAAGGAAATTAAACAAATTTACAAGAGAAAAACAACCCCATTAAAAGGTGGGCAAAGGACATGAACAAACAGTTCTCAAAAGAAGACATACGTGTGGGCAACAGGTACATGAAAAAAATGTCAATATCATTGATCATTAGAGAAATGCAAATCAAAACCACAATGAGATACTATCTTATGCCAGTCAGAATGGCCATTATTAAGGAGCCAAAAAATAATTGATGTTGGTGAGGTTGCAGAGAAAAGGCAATGCTTATATGCTGTTGGTGGGAGAGTAAATTAGTTCAACCATTGTGGAAAGCAGTATGGCAATTCCTCAAAGAGCTAAAACCAGAATTCCCGTTCGACCCAGCATCTCATTACTGGATATATACCCAGGGGAATATACATCATTCTACCGCCAAGATGCACACACACACAGGGTCATTGCAGCATTATTCATAAGAGCAATGACATGGAATCAACATAAATGCCCATCAATGATAGATTGGATAAAGAAAATGTGTTACACATATACCATGAAATACTATGCAGCCATAAAAAATGATATTATATCTTTTGTGGGAACATGGATAGAGCTGGAGGCTTTTATCCTAGACGAACTAATGCGGGAACAGACAAAACAATACTGCATGTTCTCACTTGCAAGTGGGAGCTAAATGATAAGAGCTTATGAATACAAAGAAGGAAACAACAGACCCTGGGTCTACTTGAGGCTGGAGTTTGGGAGGAGGGAGGGAAGCAGGAAAAAAACTATTGGGTATTGGGCTAAATACTTGGGTAATGAAATAATATCACCTGCACAACAAACCCCTGTGACATGTGTTTATCTATGTAACAAAACTCCATACGTACCCCCAAAACTAAAATAAAAATCAAAAAATACTACTCATATTAAATATGAAATAAAATCTGGGTTTCAGAAATTGGGTATATATTGTCAAGAGCCCATATCATTACTAGGGCCTAATTCAAGTATGCGTAATATATCACAGATTACGTAAAAACCAAACTGTTTGACGGTATGGCATCTGGGACAATGGTACCAGCATGCGGCTACCATGGATGCAAACTTTCCAATCTGTATCACATTGGATTAAGCCCCAAAGATAAGGCAGAATTATGGTTGATTATTGTAACTATAATTAAATATGTTTTTTTAATAGCTGTAATTATATATAAATATATGTAACTGTATATATATAAATTCTGTTTCTTTCTGTCATTTCATCCATTTTGGTCTGGTTAAGAGCCATTGCTGGGGAACTAGTGTGGTTGGTTGGAGGCAAGAAGGCATTCTGGCATTTTGAGTTGCCAGAGTTCTTGTGCTGGTTCTTTCTCATCTGTGTGGGCTGATGTTCCTTCAGTCTTTGAAGTTGCTGTACTTTGGATGGAGATATATATATATATATATATATATATATAGAGAGAGAGAGAGAGAGAGAGAGAGAGAGATACATCTCCAGAAGAAAAATACTGAATTATGAAATCTGAGAGCTGAGAGTATGATGTAATGGAAATAAATAACAGAATGTTGGAAACAAAGGCATTCACAGGCACACTTTGTGAAAGTCGTTTGGCATCTTTGAGTCTTAGGTTTTTCATCTGTGCCATGGGGGATGGTTTCTACTTTACAACTAAATGAGGAGCAAACGAGAAACTGTGTGGAAAAGTTTTATAAAGTTTAAAGTATAATATAAATATTAGTTATTATGCTCAGTATGTTCCTTAGAAAACACCTAGCCAATACTCCTGATTTTTCAGATTTGGAGTCTGAGCTCAAAAGCTGTTAGACTGGCCCAGGTCTGTCAGCTACATAGGAAATATCGCAACCTTAACTCACTCGGTGGTTGAGAGACAGGCAGGCCCCAGGAGGATGTACAAGCAGTGGTCTCCTTGTGCAGCAGACTCTTGATTTCAGCATGAGGCTGTGACTCTCTTGTTTAGGTTTCATCTTCTTGGAGCTCAGATGGATATGGATAGTGAGAAGCCACCAAGGCTGGATGACACCGTAGCCCAGAGCAGATGGGCTTTCTTGTCGTCCTGCTCCAACTCAAAAAAAGCAGAGTGAGAAATCTCTCAGGAAACACTGCTATGTCCTGTGTTGACTGCAATGGCTATGATATCTCCCAGGCACATCCCCAATCCCACCTGGACTGTACCTCTCTATCCTCTCCCATCTGTCACCACAGGGCTGCCAGCTATGAGCCAAGAATCAGGAACTTATAGATCATCATGCAGCATTATTCCCTTTTCTTGTCCTCAGAAGTAATTTAACTGTTTGTGAATGACAAGATGCTCCTTTTGAAGGCCATCCCACACCCAAGCTTCAAAGAACAAATATGTCAGGGTATAGCCAGGCTAACTGGGGGATGGGCATCCTTGATCAATTTGGAGAAGGTATTGGGAAGTGTTGTTTTAAGATTCAACTTCTAGAAGAAAAGTGAGTTACAGAGATTCAGAAGGCTTAGAAAGGTATAGTGCTTGTAATGGTGATGTATAAAATTATCCGTAGAAGCCGGTCATTCTCTAAGAGCTGTAGACTTCTCCAGATACTCTCTCCTTCTCCTCTCAGCCAGGGCACACCAGCTGTCTTTGAACTCATAGGATATAAATTAAGCCAAACATGACCCTTGTGTTTTGCATATTTTTTCTAGTAGAAAAATAAGGTAAGCTGTAAAAAAAGAAAAGGTCTAGCAAACAGATATATGTGTGAAAGTGTGTGGGCATGCATATATGGCAGCAAAAGTCTTTATTCAAATGAAGTTTTAAACGGAATAGCAGTAAATAGGATAGATAAAAGTGGAACTGCTCAGGGAGCGTGGCGGAGGGGGGTTGGGGCTCAGAGGCTGCTCAGCCACTTTCCTCCTTTGGTGGCTTCTTAGGCACATTTGCCCAACTCTCAGGATAGCAAACCACTGCTCCAGAGGGTCAGCCTTCTGGGTTCCTTGCCAGTGCTGAAATTTATTTTCGGTTGTGAGACTAGGGGTGTGGCTCCTCCAGTCCTACATCCCTCAGTGACCTGGAAGGAGACTCCCCAGTCTTTGTGCTTCATTATCATGTCACAATGAAAATAACCCAGTTCTATACCCAGCATTTCCCCTGCCCCTTCCCTATTTCCCCTTCCCTATTTTGTGGCTTTTTGCAGAAAGAATAGTGGGAATATCTCCCAGCTGATAGGGGTTTGCTTACCACGGAAATCTGAGACTGTGTTACCTAATTCAAGGCTGTGACTTTGTAGAAGGTACAGTGTGGAGCTCAGTGCTGGTGGGGGATGTCAATGGTGCTGGCATGTGCTGTGATACAGGGCACTCTGTCCCTGCCAAGCATAACCAAACAGTAATTTTAGAGACAATTGTGGCATATTCAGTAGTGTTGTCTTACCTGCAGGGGATACATTTCAAGGCCCCTGGTGGATGCTTGAACCCACAGATAGCACCAAACCTTATATACAGTATGTTTTTACCTATACTTACATGCCCTGCTAAAGTTTAATTTATAAATTAGGTACAGTAACATTAACAGCAATAACTAATTATAAAATAAAATAATGACAATATGCCCGCCTCACTACTCTTGCACTAGGGGCCATTATTCAGCAAAATAAGGGTTACTTGAACACAAGCTCTGCAATACTGGGACAATCGCTCTGACACTCAAGAGGGCTTTTGAGTATCTAACGGGCAGGTAGCCTATACAGTGGAAATACACTGGACAGAGAGATGATTCACTTCTGGGCAGAGACACAGTGGGACAATGAAAGACTTGAAAGATTTTTAACATGCTACTCAGGAGAACAGACCAGTTAAAACTTATACATTGCTTATTCTAGAATTTTCCACTTAATATTTTTGGACCATAGTTTACTGAGGGCAGCTGACACCACAGAAAGCAAAACCTCAGATATGGAGAACACTACTGTATTAAGGAAGTTTCCTGGGTGCCTCTGGACAGAGAGAGAAGCTACTGAGTTGGTAAGTGGTATGTCACTGCAGAAGAGGCCTGTAAACAGAAGCACTGGATTCTAGTCTTTGTTATATAATTACCCAGGAAAAGCCCACCTAACCCCTAGGAGATCACTTTCCTGTGAAAGACTATCAACTAGGTAAGTCATTTATTATTCTCTCTGCACCTTAAAAATTCTGAGCATTGGTTGGGTGTGGTGGCTCACACCTGTAATCCCAGCACTTTGGGAGTCGGAGGTGGGGGTGGATCACCTGAAGTTGAGAGTTCGAGACCAGCCTAACCAACATGGAGAAACCCCATCTCTACTAAAAATACAAAATTAGCTGGGCACAGTGGCATGTGCCTTTAATCCCAGCTACTCGGGAGGCTGAGGCAAGAGAATCACTTCAACCTGGGAGGCAGAGTTGCAGTGAGCCGAGATGGCGCCATTGCACTCGAGCCTGGGCAATAAGAACGAAACCCTGTCTCAATAAAAAAAAGAAATTCTGAGCATTTATCACTTCATAATATCAAAAATGAATTCTTACTAGAGCATAGTTTTGACTAGGATTTGGTGCAGAAGGTGGAACCTAAAAGAATTGCAAGAGCTCTTCATTTAGTGAGCCTTTCCTGTGGGCCAGACCATGAACTGGATGTGTTCTCAGAGTATGAGATAGACAGGGCAGGCCGTGTGCAGTGGCTCACGCCTGTAATCCTAGCACTTTGAAAGGCCGAGGTGGGTGGATCATTTGAGGTCAAGAGTTTGAGACCAGCCTGACCAACATGGTGAAACCCTGTCCTACTAAAAAAAAAAAAAAAAAAAAAAAAAGCCAGGCATTGTGGTCCATGCCTGTAATCCCAGCTACTGGGGAGGCTAAGCCAGGATAATTGCTTGCACTCTGGGAGGTGGAAGTTGCTGTGAGCCAAGATTGCACCACTGCACTCCAGCTTGGGCGACAGAGCGAGACTCTGCTAAAAAAAAGAATCAACAACAACAAAAAACCTCATGGCATTTCCTCCTTTACAGATAAGAAAGCCTGATTCGTGATTGTGAATCACTTAACCAGAGCCACACTGCTAGAAGTGTGGCTGTGCATCATGATGCAAATCTTGCTCTCTTGTCCAGCTGTTCATCTTTCTTTAAATTTAATCTGACATTGAAATGCTGCAGATGAGCTACCAGCAGATAATTGAAAGCTGAAAACTTTTACTTTTACTGAAAGTACCTTGAGATGATTTCAACAATATTCATCTAGTTTATGAGAAGAGGGCAATTAATTCTCTTTTTATAAGCAAAGCCAGAGAATGTCTTCAGATACTTATGTGCTATTTCCCAGCCAGAGTAACCTCCATGAATGGTGAACATAATCTCTTAGTTTAACTCAAAAAAGGAGAAAAGTTTGGAAGAAAGATTCTATTCCCCAGCACTGGGGGAACATACTTTGTAGGAATCAGAGAAGGAGGCAGGCAGCATCTGTGTGCAATGCTGACCTCAGCTTTTCTACTCTGAAGTCAATTCTGCTCTTTAGAATTGCATAGAGCCAAGAACAAACACAAGCTCACCACACCCTGTGTTCTAACTACTGAGAGTATGTGCCAACAGGAAGGGAAGCAAGTACAGACAAGAGCCTGGCAGGAGGAGGTGGCACTCAATACATAGAAACCTCTAACTTCCAACTGAGCTTACCACTGTGGCAGCGGAGGGGATGGAGCACTGGAGATAGTGTCGTAGGTCCTTTGTCTAGCGTATTTCCCCAAATCTTCATTTTCCCACTTCCAATTTCGAGAGCACAAAGTACTAGAAAATACTTTTCCTAGGCAAAATCTACTTCAGAGAGGCTGAAGTTTTACATTCTTGATCTACAATTAACATCTGTAATAATAGTTATTATTTTTAAACTGATTTTTTAGAGCAATTTTAGGTTCACAGCAAAATTGAGCAGAAAATGCAGCGAATTTTCACATATCCTTCACCCCCACACATTCACAGTCTTCCCCACTATTGACATCTCACACCTGAGTGGTACATATGTTAGAATCAATGAACCCACAGTGACACATCCTCACCAAAGTCTGTAATTTGCATTAGGGTTCATGCTTGGTGTTGTACATTGAATGGGTTTGAACAAATGTATAATGGCCCGTATCCACCCTATATTACAGGTATTGATCGACTTACGACCTATGCAACTTACGACCATTCGACTTTATGACCACAATCGCTAGCCACGACTGCTCCGCGTCTGGCAGCGCCAGCTTTGCCCAGCTGGGCATACGACAGTGTGGACCAGCTTCCAGCAGCACTACCATCTCTGCGTGCACCATTTCAACTGTACATATAGCTTACTCAACTTACGACCAAATGGTGTTATGACCGGTCTGCCAGACCCAACCGTGGTCATAAGTCGAGCACTAGCTGGTATCATATAGAGTAGTTTCATGGCGGTAAAATTTCTCTGTGCTCTGCTTACTCCTCCCTCCCTCCTAACTCTTGGCAATCACTGATCTTTTTACTTATTTGCATCATTTTGCCTTTTCAGATTGGTTTCTTTTACTTAGTAATATGCATTTAGGGTTACTTCATGTCTTTTCATAGCTTGATAGTTTATTTCTATTTTTAGCACCTAATGGTATTCTAGTATCTAGACGTACCACAGTTTATTTATTTATTTATTTACTGAAAGACATCTTGTTTGCTTCCAAATGTTGGCGATTATGAATAAAGCTGCTTTGGACATTCATGTACAGGTTTTTGCATGGACATACGTTTTCAACTAATTTGAATAAATAGCAATGAGTGTGATTGCTTAATTTTGTTGTAAAAGTATATTCGGTATTGTGAGAAAATCCAAGAGTATACTCCAAAGTGTGTGTACCATTTTGCATTCCCACCAGCAATGAATGAAAGTCCCTGTTGCTCCACATCCTCACCAGCATTTGGAATTGTCAGTGTTTTGGTTTTTGGCCATTCTAATAGGTGTGTACTGGTCATCTTCTTATTTTCAATTTTGAATTATAAGTACAGTTTTATATCGTATATGTAGTTTTATATTTGTTACTTGATTAATGTTTTTCTCCCCATAGACTGTGAGTTCAGTGAGAGCAAAGACTAACTCTGTTTTTGCCCATCATTTTATCACTTATGTCCAGGACAATGCCTTGAGCATAATACACCCTTGATGAATATTTTAATGAATGAATAAACACCCTGACTGGCTCATTTTGACCGAGGGCTTCTACATAAGAATCCAAGTCTACTGGAGTTGATGGAGCAGAGGCCAACCTGCTTAGATCATATCCTGGGACAGCAGTTTACCCAGGGCTGTCATATCTCAGTAGATGTATCTGGCCATCTGTTTTAGGTAGCTCCTCATTTACACAGTTGCCCTTCATGTAAAATTTAAATTATTCAAACCAGTTTATCAAGCTTTGGACAAAGACAACTTTTTTCCTTTTTGTATTATCTCAGGAAATCTGACTTCTTCCTCAAGCACTTCTTCAGAGCTTCATGGATGTCTGTGTTTCTCAGGCTGTAAATGATGGAGTTAAGCGTGGGTGTCAGGACGGTGTAGAGCAGAGAGGCCCCTTTGCGCAAGAGTTGAGATGTGTTGGCTGAAGGCACAAGGTATGTGGCAATCAGTGCCCCATAAAACACCATGACCACAGTGAGGTGGGAAGAGCAGGTAGAGAAGGCCCTTTTCCAGCCTGTGCCAGATGGGATTCTTAGGATAGCAGAGAGGATGCAGGAGTAGGAGGCTATGATGAGGAGAAATGGGACCAGAGTTACTGCAGAAGAGGTGGCAAAGGCAATGATCTCAGTCACTGAGGTGTCCGAGCAGGAGAGATGAATCAGAGGGGTGAAGTCACAAAAGAAGTGATCAATTTCATAGGGTCCACAGAAGGTTAGTCTACACAGCAAGACTACGGTGCTTGCTGTGAGAAGGAAGCAGCAGAACCAAGAGCCAGCAGCCAGCCTGATGCACAGGGAGCCAGTCATGAGGACGCAGTAGTGCAGAGGCTGGCTGATGGCTAGGTAGCGATCATAGGACATTACAGCAAGCAAAAGGCACTCTGTGGCAGCCAGGGATCCAAAGAAGTAGAACTGTGCCAGGCAGCCAGCCACAGAGATAGTCTTCTGTTCAGCTATGATAATCAGCAACGTTTTAGGGCTAACGTTAGAGGTATACCAGATCTCCAGAAAGGACAAGTTCACCAGGAAGAAGTACATAGGGGTGTGGAGGTGATGGCTGACCAAAACTAGAAGGACAATGAGGATGTTTCCAGAAACAGTTAAGATGTAGAAAACCAAAATTATCATAAAGAGGAATATATTTAGCTGTCTGATGGAGGAGAATCCTTGGAGCACAAATTCCACTCTCACAGTTTGGTTTTCCCAGGACAGGATCACCATGCCTCAGCTTCACTAGAACAGAACACCCAGTGATAAAACAAGAAAATGCAGAAAGTTCTAGCTTACACAAAGGACATCAACAGTGAATGGTTTTTAAACCCCACTCAGGTTTTTGGAAGGTTTCTTATTTGAATGGAGAGAGATCATCTTTTTGTTTTTCAAGGTCTAAAATAGGAAAGAAAAAATTTGGAATAAGAACCTATGACTTCAATCTCCCTTTTTCTCTTTTATCTTCACTTCATCAGTAGCAATGTCAGTCTTTGAGGAAAGCAGAAACAGTAGAATGCAAAGGGGAAGGAGGTCAAAGAAAGGGAGGAAGAATCACCTATTACGTGCTCTTCCTGCATGTACTGTGTTAATCTGGTGAGTTATGAAAAGGAAGGTCGAAGATCTGAAGGGAGGTAGGACGGAGAGGAGGATGAGGAGCACATTCCGGAGGATTTTAGAACTCTCACGGAGAACCTAGAGAGTCACGGAGCCAAGACAAAGAACCCTTCCTCTCCCACCTCAAGCTTTGTTTATCTTGAGATGGCCCCGTCCTGTCAATCATGTATCCTTTTCTTTTCAGTTTCTTCCTGAGTTGGGAAGGAAGTTTTTTATTTCTGTTTCAGTTACGATGGCACTATCAAGAGAAAATCGTGTGAATGTGAGGTTTGAGATTCTCTGATTCTTTTTTCTAGACTCAGTCTCACTCCGTCACCCAGGCTGGAGTGCAGTGGTGCAATCTTGGCTCACTGCAACCTCTGCCTCCCGGGTTCAAGCAATTCTCCACCCTCAGCCTCCCAAGTAGCTGGGATTACAGGTGTGCACCATCATGCCCGGCTAATTTTTGTACTTCTAGTAAGGATGGGGTTTCATCTTGTTGGCCAAGCTGGTCTTGAATTCCTGACCTCAAGTGATTCTCCCGCCTTGGCCTCCGAAAGCTCTGGGATTACAGGTGTGAGCCACCGTCCCGGCCAAGATTTTCTGACCCTGAGGTCAGTGCCCATGCTGATATAACCCAGAAATGCCTTTTCTCACAATTTTAAATAGATAAAATTAGACCATTGAAAATATTTTATCTAGGACTGCAGTAAATGGGAAAAGAAAATTCAGAACTAAGTGGCCTAACACACTGTGTGCAACCAACCAATGAGTGTAAGGTAGGCTTGGGTTATTTCAGGTAAGCTAAGGAAGCCCAAGTCTCATCTGCAGTACCATCTTGGTTAAAGCCCACCATACACCCCACTAAAAGGTTCACAGTGCCTAGACAGTCTCCCCCAATCACCCCAGAAAAACTGCTAAGGCCACAGGCAAGGTCTGAAGCTGAACCCACTTTAGTATTCTCCACTCCCTTGTGCTGGATCTGCACCTACTTAAGGTAGTTTTAGGGGGACCAGTTGGCTGCAGGAAAGCAAGTGGAGATGGGAAAACCCACACACAGGCACAGAGAGCACTGTGTGGCTATAATAATGAAATGGCTACTATGAGTAGCCAGAGAGTACCAAACAAAGCCAGGAGCTCTGTTTATGCATCTGACTTTGAGCAAGTTGTTTAACAGTTTGGCATAAACTATAAAATGGGATATAAGACTGGAGAACATAACATGTGCTAAATATGTACAAAAAGCATAAAACTGAAAAGACTGGGAAATCACTGGCTACTCAGGGCTGCAGACACTACTTCAATTTACCGAGGAATTGCCCTTGCTTTGAAGGGGGGCACTGGAAACAAATCTCAGTCTCCTTTGCAGTATCCTGCACTGTGTGTGTGTGTGTGTGTGTGTGTGTGTGTGTGTGTGTGTGTGTATAACTGCATGAATAATTAATCTGTTCCTGCTATCTGTTCTCATACCAGTAGCCTTTGGCAATGCACTGATGGCATGTTTAAATTGATCCAGTGTCCTAGGAACCATCTTGTGGAGCATCACTTCCAGCTTTCTAAGTGGCTTATAGAAATAACCTGGAATCTGTGCTGCCTGCCAGTCCTGGTGCCTAGATGATGCCCTGATGCCCAGAGGATACCCAGCAATTGGTGATTCAGACCCTGAACACATTGAGGGAGTATAGAGAAGGCGCAAAGAGAAAACTTCTCTCCATCTCCTGGAAAGCACACATGACGATCTGAGATCTCAGAGAGAGGGCTTCAGTTCTGACAGAACACAGCCAAACTCCTGGCTGCTGCTGCTGCTAATGAGTGATGTTCTCTATCCCAGCCACTGTTCTAAGTGCTGAAAATATAGAACTAAATTTCATGATCACAACAACCCTATGTGCTGAGTGCTCTTATTACAGATGGAGGCACACTTGACATGGAGGCACAGAGATGTTAAATAACTTATCCATGATACTCATCTAAAAAATGGCAGAGATAAATTTAGACTCACTCTAGGACTGTCGTACCTAACCACTAACATTGCCTGTCATGGGGCCTGAGTACATAGGCTCACGTGCATCATCTCACAGAGGTAGGAAGAGAAAAGTTTTCACAGGGCAACCTTTCATCCTGGTCTTAACTTCAGGGAAAATGAGGCCTGCTTTGTTGCTTTGTGAGGGTACAATCCCGTGAAGAGTCACGCTCTCTCACAGCTTTCTGTATCATCTCCTGAACTTGTCTTCACACTACTACTTTTTTTTTTTTTTTTTTTTTTTTTTTTTTTTTT
>NW_016107571.1:2394478-2402147 GCF_001604975.1 Cebus imitator | reverse complement strand
GGTTCAGGCAATTCTCCTGCCTCAGCCTCCTGAGTAGCTTGGATTACAGGCACGCACCACCATGCCCAGCTAATGTTTTGTATTTTTAGTAGAGACGGGGTTTCACCATGTTGACGAGGATGGTCTCGATCTCTTGACTTCGTGATCCGCCTCGGCCTCCCAAAGTGCTGGGATTACAAGCGTGAGCCACCGCGCCTGGCCCACACTGCTACTTTTATGTGCACAGGGCATTACCACTTCCCCTCTACCAGGCAATTACATTCTGCTGCGGGACTGCCTCACCACCTGGATCCAGGGCAGAGCCCCATGATGGAGAATGGAAAGCCAGGTGAAAACAGGCGAGAATTGACTAGAAAGACAGTGAGGCCTGTGAGAGCACGGGCTGTAAAACAAAACAAGCTGGTTTCAAATTGCCACTCAGCCACAAAGACATTTAGCAAAGTCAAATTCGATAACCTTTAAGGGAAAAACAATTCTACTATCTCCAGGTCTGTGCAGAAAGAGGCCTTCAAGGGCCGCAGAGAAGCCGGTGATACTGACCCGTAGCATGCAGCCGCTCTCTCCTCCCTCATCTCCTCAGCAGAAGTGAGCGACTTTGAAAAGGATGTTATTGAAAAAGCTAGAGGTGTGAACTGTTAACATGCTCTTATGTTCACTCTGCTCACAAAAGGCAGCTTGACCCTAGAGCCACAGCCTAGCAAATTGCACAATACGTCTGTAAATGATGCTGGTACAGGGCTGAGCCCAGGCAATGTGCTCAGTAAGTGGCAGTGCTTTCCCCCCATTCTCTCCTCTTCAGCTCTTTCTCCTCTACTCCCTCCTTTCCTTCCAAATATGCCCAGCACAGTTAACGTTGTCTATAGGTAACTGGATTCTTTCAGGAAGGACTCTGCTCCCCTTTCACTGGAGATGTTCCACAAGAAAAACACGTGAAGACAACTAAAGGAGACTAAAGCAGTAGAGAATTTTTTGACTTTAATGATTTTAACATTCCTTTCAAACTTGAGATTCTTTTTTCCAATTGCGAAGCATTTCATCCCCCCAGGACATGCACACAAATCAAGTTCAAGGGAAAGATAAGAGGCTTATCACAAAGCCAAGAAGAAACACAAGTACTCGGTGAATCATCATGGGCTTTGTAATTTCCACTAACAACAACAAATCAGGGGAGGACTCCGGGGCTATCTGAATAGGATCTACCCTCTTAGCTGAACTAAGCCGTGGGTGAACTAATTCAGCCAGCATCTAGCCAATGACAAGGACAGTTGACTCATGCCAGGTGATGGTCATTTCAAGTGAACAACTGAGCAACCAATACAAAATAGTGTATTTAATAAAGTAGGCAATTGTACACACTGACTCATCTAGCACATTACAGACTCAAAACAGGAAAGATTCAAGTGTACACCATCAGAATAGATGAGCTTTACCTGTCAGTGCCTTACAGGAACCCGCTCCCAGTTTGGGGAGCCGGACCACAATGACTACAGCATGTCACCTCCCCTGGATTCATAGAGCTGGGCTAGATACCTGGAATACTTTTATCCAGAAATACGCCACGTAGTGCATTTGACAAAAACTAAGTCAGAGCTCTCTCTCTCCATGAACGTCGGACACTTGAGTTTTGGCCTCATTTCTCAACCTCCTTTTTCTATATAAATTTGAGTCCCTCTGTGGGCAAAACCATCATCTCCCCTGATACTGGTGCTCATGGGCATTTCCCAAATGACTCTGGTGGGGAATTGCTGTTTACCTTACAAATTCTATGAAACCATGTTACCTTTACCTTAAAGAAAATGTGTTTTTCCTCCTTGCTTTGCATTAAGCTTTTACTTTGATAGTGAATCTTTTTATTTATATGATCTTTATAAAGAGATTTAATTGAAAATGCATGATTATACTGTGCTTTAGGGGAATGGATTAAAATAATATTTTGAAGAAAGAATTCAAATTGTTTCTATCTCCTAGAAGAAAAATTGCTGTGCATCTCTTTAGTGGCACACGTTTGATAGGGAACAATTGTAATAGTAACCATTTATTGTCAAAACCATCAATTAGGATTCTAAAGAACTTGCATCCTCCTGAATTCTTGTCATTGATTAAAAATAGTGACTGAGGCTAGTTCTGTTCTAGGAAATGTAAGTTCGTGATGGAAACATTATGGAATTAAAGTTCATATTTACCGACAGGTATTAGCAAACTGGAGAGACATTTGCTCATACTAACAAATTAATGCAGCTCTCTAATAAGTGAAACAAATGAGACGATGAAGTAAACACTAAATTGAAACTATCTCTTTTGTTCTTTAGAACTGAAGGTTTTTTTTTTTTTTTTTTGTCTATCATATAGTACCCAGACTTCCTGCAATCTTGCCCTTATTGATATCTCTTTACTAAGTATCTAATGTATGCCAGCCTAACCATCTATCATCCTCACAACCGCTCTGTGTATTGCCATTTGACAAATGAGGACATCCAGGCTCTGAGAGAGCTTCTCATTCAGAATTGCCCAGGTGGAGGACTGTGAGGGAGCTGTAAGCAAACTGCGTGCCCCATGAAGACAGAATGTGTCTGTCTCATTACTACTCTGTACTTAGCTCCTATCTTGGAGCCTGTCACATAGCAAAGATTTCAAGATTTATCAGTTAGAGGAATGAACAAATATGGAGCAACTGTCTGACTCCTTCAAATTTAGTGTCCTTTACATTTTAGCAAACTGCACAAATGGTATTGTCAGCAAGACAGGTTAGAGGAAGGACTCTAGAGTCTGAATTGAAACTGATTGGATGGTAGAAGCAGTACTGATGCTAAAAAAAACTTTAAATGGCAAATGATACTTTTAAAAAGTCAAAGACCACTGATGAAAACCACAAAGATTATTTTATTTAGAGCAAGACCATTTCAGAGAAGGCTGTTTCAAGCGTTTGAGCCATTTAGTTATTTTGCAGAAAGGCTATTTTTCAATTTCTAAGAGATCATTCTCCTTTTAGAAAGAAGAGATATGTATTTTTTGAAATCAAGCCACTAATACAGATTAATTCAGGAACAGAAACTTCAAATATATTCTAAAGGGGTACAGATTCAGGTAAATACTTGACTCTTAATCTGTATAGCACAATACAAGAAGCAATTATAACTCTGATCCTTTGACTTCAGGAAAGATTGCAATTATACTCTTTATATACTGTTAGTCTTTAAAAGGCAAAAAAAAAAATCTAAAAAGAAAATGTAAAAGGCTGAAATAAAAGGATTTTTGAGCCCAATGTGTCTTCAGGTACTCACATGATTGTGAATATGACTATATGGATGTCATGAAAAATTAACTATTTTTGGCTGCCTATTACTTTTTTTCCCTTCTTTGTCTCATCCTGTAAGAGCACCAAGTCCTATTTTATCTCAGAGAATTTGTGATTGTTGGCTCTGACTAGAACATACTCTGCTTTTATTTCTGCATGATGGGTATCATTATTTCCATGCATTTTTGTTTATTTCCTTGGTAATTGACTGTGTCTGCTACTAGACTGTAATCCCACAAAAGCAAGGAACTCTTCTGTCTGGTCTAAATCTGTATCCCAGTGCCAAGAACAGTATCTATCACATAGCAGAGAATAATTATTTGCAGAAAATAATAAGAACAAAAATCAGCGGTATTACCACGAAGCTTGCAGTTGTTCTTAAGAATTGGGTTCCAACCCAAATGCCCATTGATGATAGACTGGACAAGGAAAATGTGGCACATATATACCATGGAATACTATGCAGCCATAAAAAATGATGAGTTCATATCCTTTGTAGGGACATGGATGAATCTGGAAACCATCATTCTCAGCAAGCTGACACAAGAACAGAAAATCAAACACCGCATGTTCTAACACATAGGTGGGTATTGAACAATGAGAACACATGGACATAGGGAGGAGAGCATCACACAGTGGGGTCTCTTGGGGAGGACTAGGGGAGGGACAGCATAGGGTAGGGAGGTTGGGGAGGGATAATATGGGGAGAAATGCCAGATATAGGTGATGGAGGGATGAAGGCAACAAAACACATTGTCATGTATGTATCTATGCAACAATCCTGCATGATCTGCACATGTACCCCAGAAAATAAAGTACAATAAAATACATATATATGTAAAGAATTGGATTCCCAAGGCCAGCTGTTAGAAGCTTGTTATCTTCCTTAGGGACTTTGCCCTCCAGGGAAAAATTATGCTTCTGTGCCTAACCAGCCCCAAGCTGTCCTCACGTGCATATCACAGACAGAGGCAGTGTGGACCACACAACCTTGCTTCTTAACTTTTCTAGAAAGTATTACTTTAAAATACTTTCACATTTTAAAATTAATTTAAAATGTGAATATTAAATAAATATATTACTCATTGTACCAGTTTTAAGTAAAGATAAATATTTTAAAATAGTATATACAAACACCAAGTATAGATTAGCTTCTCAAAGTTTTTTTAGTTGTTGTCTGGGCCTCGATAGCAAAGTTAACCTGCATCTTTGCTTAGAGCCAGAGCACTGTGGAGAACGTGGACTGTTCTAGCTCTTGGGCTTAGGCTCCCTTGATAAGTGGTGCAAGTTCAACCTCACTTTGCTGTTTATATCCTGTGACAGAGAGGTACTAATTAACTGTTAATTGACTTGTGAGCATTACCATATCCAAAAGTTAACAGATGGAGAGAGGAAGGCGAATTTCTTTTTGCTTTGTAAGACTTCAGTCTCTTTTTGCTTTGTAAGGCTTCATTTCAAAATTTGTCTTAATCTTTATTTCTTGCTATTTCCTTGTGAAAAGGAAGAGCATACAGGACTATTTCTCTCCTTGAGCCTACATGAATTGGTGGGTCCCTTCCAATCAGAAAAGATTTTCCTGGAAACTATGGCTCTAATGCATTTGTTCCAAATTTATCTTTCTAAACCTGTTCTCCAGACATTGTGCTTGAGAGTTCTGAGGGAAGGGACTTGCTTGCCTACATAATTATTAGGTTTTAGGGCTGCATTTGGATTACATCTTCATTCTTTTATTGACTATGTACACTGTGCTAATTTGATACTGCAGACAGAAAATTATGAAGGCACACTGCTCGCCGTCCTGTTATTTATATTCCAATTAGGGAAGTTGATGTACAAACATCTAGATAATAATAAAAGGAGAGTTTAGTACAACCATTTAAAAAAGAAAGCTGAAACACAAGGAAGGTAGAAAAAAAATTGTCTAAGTTCCTCTATTTCATCATCAATAGAACTATAGAACCCAGCTCTGATTCCAGCTTCTGTATGCTTGACACAAGTTTCCAAATAACCAAGGAATTGACTAGTCTTTTTATAGACCCTTTATCACTGGCTTCCTTTCCTAGAAGTTGTAGAAATCTTTGCCACAGGGAAATTGTAAAACACTCCCCCAGTTTCTTGCTCCTGTTTGGTAGCCAGATCCGGAAAGGAGAGTGGGAGAGCTCCAGAGGGTCCTCACATAATCACCACTTTTAGGTTGCCCCTTCCTGACTGCTGTGCTCTGGCAGGACAGTGGGGCTACAGTGTACACGATTGCCTTAGCCACCTTGGTCTTTTATCTCCAAGTTACCACCAAATAGCAAAGACTTCACCATAGAAGGAAATCAGATTTCCCTTTATTAAATTTACGCAAAAATAAAAAGTCCATACTACCCAAAGTGATCTACAGATTCAATTGAATCCTTATCAAAATACCAAGGATATTTTGCACAGAAATAGAAAAAACAATCCTAAAATGTGTGTGAAATTACAAAATACCCTAAAGCTATCTTGAGTAAAGAGAACAAAACCAGAGGCATTACACTACCTGACTTTAAGATATGCTACAAAGCAATAGTAACCAAAGAGCATGTTGCTGGTATAGAAATAGACATATAGACAAATGGAACAGAATAGAGAGCTCAGAAATAAATTTCGCACATTTACAGCCAACTCATTTTTGACAAAGGTGCCAAGAACACACGTTGGAGAAAGGACTGTCTCTTCAATAAACAGTGCTGGGAAAACTGGATATCCATATGCAGAAGGATGAAACTAGACCCCTCTCTCTCACCACTTACAAAAATCAACTCAAAACTGAATAAAGGCTTAAATGTAAGACCAAAAGCTATGAAGCTACTAGAAAAAAACATGACATTGGTTTGGGCGAGAATATTTTTTTAATAAGACTTCAAAAACAGACAACAAGAACAAAAGTAGACAAATGGAATGACAGCAAACTAAAAAGCTTCCGCACAGCAAAGGAAACAATCAACAGGGTGAAGAGACAGCCTGAAAAATGAGAGAAAATGTTCTCAAACTATGCATCTCACAAGCTGTTAATATCCAGAGTATATAAATAATATAAGTAACTCATAGCAAAAGAACAAGCAACCCAATTTTTTAAATGAGAAAAAAACCTGAATAGACATTTCAGATATTTTACCCAAGACAAACAGCCAACATTACATGAAAAAAATGCCCAACATCACTAATCATTAGGGAAATGCCAATCAAAACCACCATATCACCTCAGTCCAGTTAGAATGGCTATTATCAAAAAGATAAAAATAACAAATGCTGGCGAGGATATGGGGAAAGTGGAACTCTTATACACTGTAGGTGGAAAGGTAAATTTCTATAGCTATTATGGAAAACAGTATGGAGTTTCCTCCAAAAATTGAAAATAGAACGGCCATGTGATCCAACAGTCTTACTATTGGTATTTATCCAAAGGAAATAAAAGCAATATATTGAGGAGATATCTGCATCCTCATGCTTATTGCAGCACTATTCACAATGGTCAATATATGACATCAGCCTAAGTGTCTATCAATGGATGAATAAATAAAGCAAATGTGATATATATACGCACACACACACATTTATGGACTACTATTCAGCCTTAAAAAAGAGTGAAATCCTGTCATTTGCAACAACATGAATAAACCTAGAGGATATTATGTTAAGTGAAATAAGCCAGGCACAGAAGGATAAACATTGCATGATCTCACTCACATATGAGATCTAATAAGTTAGTCTCATAGAAATAGAGAGTAGAATAGTGGTTACCAGAGACTGGGAAGAGTGAGGAAGACAGAGGATTAGGAGAGATTGGTCACTGTGTACCATGGTACGTTAGAGGGGAGGAAAAAGTTCTGGTGTTCTGTTGTATAGTGGGGTGAATACAGTCAACAAAAATCTATTGTATACTTCAAAATAGCTAGAAGAGAGGATTTTGAATATTCTCACCATGAAGAAATGACAAGTGTTTGAAGTGATGAATATGCTGTTTACCCTGGTTTGATCATTACACTATATATACTATATCTATGTATAGGATCATTACACTATGTATACAGACACACACACACACACACACACACACACACACACACACATATATGGAAACATCACACTGTACCCCATAAATATGTGCAATTATTATGCATTAATTAAAAGCTAAATAAAACATAAAAATAACTGTATATTATTTGATGAAATGAAAATATTTTTGTTATAGTGGATGAAATAAAATATATTATTAAAATTTTAAAGTTTGTTTATCTGAAGACAGTTTTAAATTGCATGGAGTTGTAAAAAAAAAAATAGAGGAGTGAGGGCAGACTGAAGATGGCCGTTTAGGAACAGCTCAGGATTGCACCTCCCAGTGAAAGC
>NW_016107571.1:2384124-2388327 GCF_001604975.1 Cebus imitator | reverse complement strand
AAAAAAAAAAAAAAAAAAAAAAAAAAAAAATAGAGAGAAAGCCCATGTACCTTTTTCCCAGCTTCCTCCCAATGAACACATCTTGCAAAACTATATCACAATATCACAACTATGGCATTGATACAGTTAAGATAAAGGATATTGACTATTTACATCACTCCAAAATTCCTCATGTTGCCTTTATATAGCCAGCCCCATATCCCTCTCACCACCACCTCTCATTAATTCCTAGCAAACACCAACTTGCTCTACTCTTTTATAACTTTTTCTCCATTTCTATAATTTCAAGAATGTTTTGTATATGGAATAATACAGTACCTAATATTTTGGGACTGGCTTTTTTCACTAAGCATATTTTTCTGGAGATTCATCCGGAGAATAATTTATCCAGAGATGTCGCATGTATCAAGAGCTGATTCCATTTTATTGCTGAGAAGTAGTCTATGGCACGGATGTAGTAGTTTGTTCAACAATTTACCAGTTCAAAGACATCTGAGTTTTTTCCAGTTTTTGGCTATTACTATAAAGCTGCTATAAATATTTGTGTACAGGTTTTGTGCAAATATAAGTTTTTTCTTTTTCTAGAATAAACGCCCAGGAGCACAATTGCTGGGTTGAATGATGGTTGCAGGCTTACTGTTTTGAGAAGTTGCAAAACTGTTTTTCTAGAACAGTTGTACCATTTTATACTTTCACCAGTAATGTATGAATAATTCAGATTCTCTAGATCTTTGCTAGCATTTGATGTTATCACTATTTTTTGAATTTTTTAATCGAGGTAAAATTCACATTAAAAAAGTTCGGCACTTTAACCATTTCAAAGTGTAAATTAAATAACTTATAAAACATTCACAATATTGTGCAACCATCACCACTGTGTAATCCCATCTCATTTGCATTACCCCAAAAAGAACTCCCATACCTATTCAGCAGTCACTGTTCATTCTCTTTCTACTTCTAACCTCTGACAACCACTGTTCTATGTTTTGTTTCTATGGATTTGCCTATTTTGGGCATTTCACATAGATGGAATTATGTAATATATGACCTTTGGGTCTCATTTTTTTTCACATAATACAATGTTTTCAAGGTTGATCAAGTAATTATGACATGTATCAGTACTTCATTATTTTTATGGTTGAATAATATTCTATTGTATGGAAATACCATGATTTGAATATACCACAATTTATTTATGTATATATTTATTTATTTATTGACATGTGAGAATAAATACAAAGTATATATTTTTTTCAAACCACAGAATTCTTAATCCCAGAGCCACACTATAAATTTCTCAGAATTGTAAGCCATTAACATTTTTCTAAACAATACAGTCCAGCCAGAGATGAAGATAATTTCCAACTGGCAGGAATGCAGTATATATTAGGTTTCCCTAAGAATGAAGCTCAAATTAGCATTTCCCTTAATTCTCCCATAGCCACTCCAACAACAGAAGCAGAAACAGTACACGTATTCATGCCACTCAGCTCTGAAAAGAGGTTCAAGGTGGGTCTTGGCCAGTGGAGGAGGAAAGGCGTCCGGGACTTTAGTTAATCATCAGTAGGGACAGAGAGGAATTATTTCCCTTGGAAAACAACAGGTTCCTTTTATATATTTTTGTGGCCAGAAACTGAGGTGAATTTCAGTGAGGGTAATGAAAGAAATAGGAGAGCCATTTCTCCATGAACTCCATTTTAACTTCTGACAAAAGTTAACTTCATTTATATAATCATGTTGAAAACAATAATCACAACCAAAAAGGTCCCATAAACCTGTAAGAGGTGTCAGTCAAAGGGATTCACATTCCGACCTTGAATTTTAAGAAGACCTTAAAAGGCCTAGACTTGGATTAAAGTAAACATAATACTCCAAAGTAAAAGAGGCACCATAAAAAAATCAACTCGGCCAGGTGCGGTGGCTCACACCTGCAATCCTAACACTTTGGGAGGCTGAGGCGGGTGGATCTCGAGGTCAGGAGTTCAAGACCAGCCTGACCAAGATGGTGAAACCCCATCTCAATTAAAAAAAAAAAAAATCAACTCAAAACATCCAAACAATGGCTAGATAATGAATGTATGGTTTTTGTTTTGCTTTTTAGTTGCAAAGCTTTTCAGTATCTCAGATTAGTGTATGTTCATAAAACAATGCTCAGTTATTTTACTAGTTGCTTATAAAACAGACTTTTAACTCAAGGACAATGCCTCTTTCATAATAATCAGAGAAATAATCAACTGCTATAAAACGGGGAAAAAGTAGAAGAAAATACAGTCAGCCTCAATAATAAAAAGACAAAATCTGGAAGGGTTACTCTGCTTAAAAAGAGATTAACCAGGATTATTTAAATACCATAATACAAGAGCTCCTGCTCACTTACAACTGCAGAAACCAATTTTGTTTGCTAGAACACCATTACCTTTGCTAGTACGCTTACAGACCACCACTCAGAAGTTATCTTTTTGTGCTGAAAAACATTCAAATCCCTTGTTCACCCAATACAGAATATCGCGAGGTGATGCACATGCAAACTCTTCTTGAGGAATTTATGCATGCAAGTCTGCAACCCAACAGCATGGCATGCAGCAAGAGCGTGGTAGCTTCACAAGTTTGAGCACTGGAAATGCACGTGCAGTGTTCACAGCCGTGGACATCCATTCTTCTGCAATCTCATCTACTGACAAATTAGCTTTCACCCTAGATCCCAAAGAAAGGCAGGGTAATTGCTGCAAATTTGTTAAGGGGACAGAAGAAAGGTAACTTGTGTACAAAATAATGCACAATGCATGCATCTGGGTTTGTGTGTCTTCTTACTAACCTTGCTTAAGAATTATTAGGCTAAGAGTCACAACATCAGGTTTTGCTTTCTGCCCCTCCCACGCAAAAAAAGACAGTAGTAATTCCTGTCAGGTTAGGGTACAGCTGTGACAACAAAGGTCATGAAATGACAATGTTACTGAAGCTTAAAGCCACCCTTTAAAATGCATACTATATCTCAAAACAATTATCATCTATTTACCTCTACACGTTATTTTTTCAAGATGACTGACCTGGCTTTCCTTTTAAGGATCTAGTTTCAGGCTGCATATACATATTAGTCAGTTTAAGCTAATCAGCCATGTGTTAGCTAACTAGACAATCAGCCAGCATGTACAAATTTTCCATCTTCAATGATTTGGGCCTTTAGAGATGCGGTGCAAAAGCCACTATGGAATTTGGGTAGAAAAACCGTATACTATACTGGCAAGAATACAAGAAAACAGGTTAGGTGCAGTGGCTCACACCTGTAATCCCAGCACTTTGGGAGGGTGAGGCAGGCAGATCACCTGAGGTCAAAAGTTTGAGAATAGGCGGGCCAATATGGTGAAACCCAGTCTGTACTAAAATTACAAAAATTAGCCAGACTTGGTGTGGGCGCCTGTAGTCCCAGCTACTCAGGAAGCTGAGGCTGGAGAATCACTTGAACTGGGAGGCAGAGGTGCAGTGAGCCGAGATCATATCACTGCACTCCAATCTGGGAGACAGAGCAAGACTCCATTCCAAAAAAAAAAAAAAAAAAAAAGGAAACAAGAAAATACTTTCTGGCAAACAGTCAATATAAAATGAGGGAAAGGGGGAGGAAATATTTCCTCTCATGTTGCCAACTAAGAATTTTGTTAAGAATCCCAATAAATAAGCAAAGTCTATTTCAACATAAAGAAACAGGTTCTTCATAATTCGATGTACCTTAAGGGGCCAAGAAGATTAACAGCCAGGATGTGTAGACTGGGAGACTATGTACACCCTTCCTATAGTGCCTTCCAGTTAGGGCTTTGATGTACTAAGGCCCTGACCCATAGCCAGCTGCAGCCACTGTGCAAACATTAAGAGAAACTAAATTTTGCAAATTTTGCCCACTTTTTATTAATACGTACATTGTAAAAAGAATATAAAATATTTCTCCATGAACCTCACAGTGCAAAGGCATTCAAAGATTTTCATGCCAGTTCACATTATACTGCGTTGCTTTTGTAGGGAAAATTATTTTGTAAAAGAATACTCTCTCGGGCCGGGCGCGGTGGCTCAAGCCTGTAATCCCAGCACGGAGGCGGAGGCGGGTGGATCACGAGGTCAAGAGATCGAGACCATCCTGGTCAACATGGTGAAACCCCGTCTCTACTAAAAATACAAAAAATTAGCTGGGCATGGTGGTGCATGCCTGTAATC
>NW_016107571.1:2374336-2383967 GCF_001604975.1 Cebus imitator | reverse complement strand
CATTTGGGTATATTATTAGGATACTGAAGAATTTGTCCACATTTAAAGAAACATTCCAATTTTATTCCTTTCGGAAAAAGCATTAAAACCACTCAGACTTCAGTTCTAGGGGTTATTTATAAGCCTGCAGCAAGTATTCCATTGAGATTAGTAAAATGTGACTGTCATGATGAATGGAATTCTCCTTGATACTAGAATGTTACTGGTGTAGCAACTCAAACTCTGCAGATCATAGCGAAAACTTGTATATATTCTTACAGTAATTCAATGCTCATCGATACAATCCAGGATGCTCACAAAGTCCAATTAAAATCCACAAAATCCACCAGCTCTGGTTGATAAGTGCTTTAAAAAATAAATCTGACAACCTTTGCTTTTACTTCTCTGCAAAACCACAATTTATGTATCTATTCATCAGTTGATGGAAATTTGGGTTGCCTTAATTTTTTGGCTATTATGATAATACTGCTATGCATATTCATGTACAAGTTTTTGTTCAAACATCTGTTTTCAATTATCTGAAATTCCTGGATAATATGATAATTCTATGTTTAATATATTGAGAAACTCCTAATCTCCTTTCGACAGCAACTGTATCATTTCACATTATCAGTAGCAATGTATGAGGATTCCAGTTTCTCCACATTCTTGCCAACATTTGCTATTTTTCTTTTTAAAATTAATATTATAGCTATCCTAGTGGGTATAAGGTAGTATAAAACTGTGGTTTTGATTTGCAGTTCCCAGTGACTGGTGATATTGAATATCTTTTGATGTGCTTATTGGTCTTTTGTATATCTTCTTTGGAGAAATGTCTATTCAAGTCCTTTGTCCAGTTTTAAATTGGGTTGTCTTTTTGCTATTGACTTGTAAGGGTTCTTTTTATACTCTGATTACCAGATTTTATCAAATATATGATTGCAGATATTTTCTCCAATTCTGTGAGTTGTCTTTTCCCTTTCTTGATGATATGCCTTGATGCAGGAAAGTTTTAAATTTTCATGAAGCTCAACTTATCATTTTCTCTTTTGGGGCTTTTGGTATCAAATCTAAGGAATCTATAGCAAGATCATGAAGATTTATTGCTACAGTTTCTTCTAAAATTTTATAGCTGTAGCTTCTAAATTTTTTATAGCTTCTAAATTTTAGAAGAAAACTTTCATTTTCATATTATTCATTGTTAGCATATCAAGCTATAAAATTTAGGTCTTTGAATGATTCTGAGTTGTATTCTGTATATGATGTGAGCCTACATTCTTTTATATGTCAATATCAAGTTGTCCTACCATCATTTGTTGAAAAAACAATTTTTTTCCACATTGAATTGTCTTTGACCTCTGTCAGAAATGAATTGTCCATGAATGTAAGAGTTTATAATTGCACTCTGAATTCTGTTCTATTGCCCTATGTGTCTGTCCTTATGCCAGTACCATACTATGTTTGGTTTCTGTGGCATTGAAATATATTTTGAAATTGGGAAATGTAAATTCTTCAACTTCTTCTTTTTTTCCAAAATTGTTTGACCAGGATCTGTTGTAATTCTACATGAACATCAAGATCAGATTTTCCATTTGTGCAAAAAATGAAATTCAGATTTTGAGAAGGATTCTTATGAATCTGTATGTCTGTATATCTCTTTGGGGAGTATTTTCTACTTAACGATGGATAAATATATCCATGAACATGAATATCTTTTCATTCATTTACATCTTTAACTCTTTTGGGCAATGTTTTTTGTAGTTTTCTCTATACAAATCTTGTCCTGGTTAAATTTATTTTTAACTTTTTTATGGTATTGTAAACAGAATTTCTTTAAACTTTCGTTTTCAGATTATTCATTGTTAGCATATAGAAATAAAAATGATTTTTTTTGTATGTTTATCTGGTAACCTGCAACTTTGCTTAATTCATTTATCAACTCAAGTAGTTTTTTTGTTTATAGATTCTTTGGGATTTTTTTTTTTTTTTTTTTTTTTTTTTAGGTTCTGGGGTACATGTACAGAACACGCAGGATTGTTGCATAGGTACGTACATGGCAATGTGGCTTGCTTCCTCCATCCCCCCGTCACTCACATCTGGCATATCTCCCCACGTTATCCCTCCCTGACTTCCCCACCCCCTACTGTCCCTCCCCAGCCACCCCCCCAACAGACCCCAGTGTGTCACTACAAACTCTGCCTCCCAGGTTCAAGCTATTCTCCTGCCTCAGCGTCCTGAGCAGCTAGGATTACATGCGCGCCACCATGCCTGGCTAATTTTTGTATTTTTATCAGAGACGAGGTTTCACCATGTTGGTCAAGTTGGTCTCAAACTCCTGACCTCATGATCCACACACCTCGACCTCCCAAAGTGCTGGGATTACAGGTATGAGCCACCGTGCCCAGCCAGCGTAATGTTTTAAAGGTTTATCTATGTTGAATCATTTATGAATACTTAATTTTTTAATGGATGAATTATATTCCACTGTATAGACATACCACATTGTTTATCCACCCAAGCGGAATTGCGTTATTTTCACTTTTTGGCTACTATGAATAAGGTTGCTATGAATATTTGTATTTTTTTTGTGTGTGGACATATATTTTTTCAATCTTCTTGGGTATATACCTAACAGAGGGATTGCTGGATCCTATAGCAACTCTACATTTACCCGTGTATGGAACTGTAACACTGCTTTCCGAAGTAGCTGAGCCAAATTGCATTCCTTTCAGCAGTGTTTGAGGGTTCCCATTTCTGTACATCTTTGCAAACACTTATTACCTGTATTTTAAAGTATAGCCATTCTAGTGGGTAAGAGCCAGTATTTGATTTTTTAAATGATTCTATTTTTCCCACATGTTAGCTTTGACCTTTTAAAGTTTTTTAGAGGCAAGCCTAGTGATGTAGTTTGGATGCTTTGTCCTTTCCAAATCCCATGTTGAAATGTGGCCTCCAATGTTGGAGGTGGGCCTAGTGGGAGGTGTTTAGATCATGGAGGCAGATTCCTCATGAACGGTTTACTGCTGTGCTTGCAGTAATAAGTGAGTTCTCACTCTCTTAGTTCATGTGACAGCTGGTTGTTAAAGGAACCTGGCATCTCTCTTGCATCCTCTCTTTCCATGTGACACACGAGCTCCCCTTTCACTTTCCACTATGATTGTAAGCTTCCTGAGGTCTCCCCATAAGCTGAGCAGGTGCTGGTGCCATGCTTATACAGCCTACAGAACAGTGAGCCAAAGAAACTTCTTTTTTTATAAATTACCCAGTCCCAGGTATTTCTTTATAGCAATGCAAAAGGGAGTAATGCATCTAGAAATTAAAACATTCTTGAAGTATCCATTTCTACCATAAATCATTTCCTTTACTGTCCTCTTCAGACAATTAACAGGATGTAGAACTCCCTTTTTCCTCTGATTTTAAGTTTCTATTTCCTATTTAAAATATATTTTTTTCCCATTTTCTCCCTCCTTTCTGAAATGCCAATGAAACATCCAGTATACCTCCCCATTACATGTATGTCTTTTATCTTTTCCTATATTTTCCAGCTTTTGACTCTGTGCGTATGGTATAATAAGAAACATATTTAGTCTTTGTCCCTAGTTCCTGGCACAGTGCTTTTAAAACGCTTGGAATGTCCTGAGTGTTAGAAGTGTTGTTTGTCATTCAGAACAAGCCCGTATCTATTACATCTGAGTTTACACTGAGGTGACTTAGGGTAGTACCCCGAGATAGCCTCAAGATGGCACTGGTCACCAGAAAGGGTTGGAATTTTCAGACTCACCTATGGACCTCTGGTGAGGGGAAGCGAGGTGGGTAACTAAAGATTGAGCTCTACTAAAGGCTTTTGAACGATGAGATTTGGTTAGTGAACACATCGAAGAGCTGGGTTAATGACTTACCCAGAAAGATCACGCAAGCTCCACACACCCCTCTCCCTATACCTTGATCCATTTGATGTTCCTGCATTGTATCTTTTATAGTAAACTAGTAAACATAAGTGAAATACCTTTTTGAGTTCTGTGAGCTGTTCTAGCAGATTATCAAACACGGTGGGTAGGGAGGAGCAGATCATGGGAATCCTAAACTTATAGCCAATTGTTTAGAAGTATGGGTGTCCTGGAATTTGCAAGTATCATCTGAAGTGAGAAACAGTCTTGTAGGACTGAGTCCTTAAGCTATGTGGTCTGCACTAACTCTGGATGGTGTCAGAATTGAATTGAGTTGTTGAACACCAGCCTGCTCATGTCTAAAAAATCAGATAATTAGTTGTTTGTTTTGGGAAATACTCCAGTGCTTGCTCCCTATTCCAATGTTCCTATTCTCTGTTTAGTTCTATTGTTAAACCAGTTCTTTAAATTTAAAATTTTGATTACTATATTTTAAATCTACAGTTTTCCTGTTTTTCAATTTTTCTGTGTAACATTTCATGGTTTTTGCTACACTGCCAAATCGTTAACCTTAGCTTTTATTTCCTTGAACACAAGTGTCATCTTTTTAGACTGTGTCCATTAATTTTAGTATCTGGAGTCTGCATATGTTTCAGGTGTTGTTTCAGCTTCCAACAATGTTCTTTATCCACAAAGATAACCACTATCTAGGATGTTACAGTAAACAACTCATTACCTTTCTGTATTGTTTTATCATAAAAGCATCCCTGAACGCTGTATTTTATTTTTAGAAATGTTTTGTCCATTTGTGCACACACAAAACTTTTGGGATTTTTATTGAGATTGCATCAAAATCTGTTGATCAGTTTGAAAAGAATTTACATTTTGATAATGTCCATATTTTCAATCCATAAACATAAATGTATACTTTCATTTATTTAGATCTTTTTTATATTCTCTCAATAGTGTGTTTTAGCTTTTAATGTAAAGTTTCTGGTCCATAATTCTTTATTAACTCGTTAGCTCTTTGGTGCATCTAATCTTATTTTTTACAACTTTTTTAGTTGCTACTAGTGGGAGGGTTTGGTTTATCTGAATCACCTAGCTCACCATTATTTACATCAAAAGTCTCTTATTTGATTAAGTTTAGCTCTCTTCTTTCTTTCCTTTCCTCTATTCTATTTGCTTTTTTTTTTTTTTCATTTTATCCCAATCTTTTTTATTTGAACACCTAACTCATTAATACTCACACCTCATTCTGTGACACGAACATTAAGGACTATGCAATTTCTTCTGTCAATACAAGGTTAGCTGCAGTCCACAGTTTTGAAATGTATTTTCATTATTGTTTAGTTCTGCTTTTCTAATTTCCATTTTGTTATTTTTCTTTGACATTAATATTTCTCAGATGTAGGTTTTCATATTTTGGATTCATGTTTTATTTGTCTGGAATTATCATTTTGTTATTGATTTATGGCCAAATTAACTTATAGTCAGAGGTTGTACTCTCTTTGTCATTCATTCTTCAAAATTTGTTGAGAGTTGTTTCATGGCTTAGTGTATATGGCCAATTTTCAAAAAGTTCTACGTATACTTGTTAAGAATATATATGCTATACTTTTCAAGAAGGTTAACATTTGTGGCTATAAATATAAGTATAAATATATTCATAAGATCGGAATCACTGATTTTGATGTCTGATTAATCTTTTTGCTAATTTTTATTGTTTATGAATAATTACTGAAGAAGTATATTTACTGTATTTGTTATGTTTCAGTTTCTTCTTGTGATTCTGACACTTTTTGTTTTATGTACTTTTGAGTCTACATTTAAAAAATACAGTTTCAAATGATATACATGCCTTTTGAATTTAACATGTTATGTAGCCAACTAAGTAAAGCATTTTCACATTATACAAGTATTCTCTTTATCCCTAATAATGGGCTTTGCTTTAAAGCTTATTTGTCTGGTATTAACATGGCTTAATTAGTTTCCTTCTGATAAGTATTTTCCTAGAATTTTTTCACCACTTTATTTGTAAACTTATTGTATCTTGAGAGTTTATGTGTATAAATAGTATGTATCTGGCTTTTTTTTAAAAAGCAACAGTCTTTGTCTTTTAGTTGTAAAGTTTATTTTACTTATGTTTACTATAATTATTAATATGCACAGATTATTCTTTGAAAGATTATTTATTGAGGTGAAATTCACATAACATAAAATTAACCATTTTAAAGTGAAGAAATCAGTGACCTTTAGTACATTTCAAATGTTGCACAACCACCACTTCTATGTAGCTGCAAAACATTTTCATCATGCCAAAGTTACTCACATCCCTTACTCGTTGCCAGTTGTACTGTGTCACCCAGAAAGATAAGTTTAAATTCTAATCCCAATCTGTGATACCTGTGAATGTGTCTTATTTAGAAACAGCGTCCTGGACAGATCCAAGATGGCCATTTAGGAACAGCTCAGGATTGCAGCTCCCAGTGAAAGTGCAGAGGGTAAGTGGACACCACATTTCCAGATGGATTTTTATTGCCTACAGATCAGGAGATTCCCAGGCAGAGGAGCCCCACGGGTTGCCAGTGCAACTGTTTTGGCCACGCAGCTGCTTTGCAGCGCCCCAGCAGGCAGTTCTCCATACAAAATACACTGGTCTGGGTGCCCTTTTAGGTGGCGATTCGAGCCCAGGAAGGCACAGTTGCCCATTCATCTGACTAAAAAGGGGACTGAAACAGGGAGCCAGGCCAGGAGATTCCCAGGCAAAAACAAACAAACAAACAAAAAAAGCCCCACGAATCTCAGCGCCCCTGTTTAAGCCGAGTCGCTGCAGGGGAAATCACATAGACCCCGGCACCTTCTCAACAAGAGACTGGAACACCTGGGATAGAGTCGTTCAACTGAAAAACAAAAGGCTCTGAGGCAGGGAGCCAGGTGATCAGGCTCAGCTGGTCCCATCCCCACAAAAGAACAGCAATAAGAAACTCTTTGGATTGAGAGTTTCACAGCAAGCACAGCTGAACCCGGGATGGTCCAGCTCTGTGGGGGAGGGGCGTCTGCCATTGCAGAGGCACTCCACCAATTCGGAGGTAGTGTGCCATTGCCAAGGCAGCCCGCCGTTGCCAAGGCAACCTGCCATTACAGTGAGAGTCTGCCATTACAGAGGCAGGCCACCAATGCTGAGACAGTTCTAACTACACCCATATAAACAGGACTGCAGGGAAGTTCACAGGACAGGTGGGCGGAGCCCACAGCAGCTCAGCAAAGCCTCTGCAGGCAGACAGTGACTAGGCTGCATCCTTGCTGTGCAGGGCAGCCCTGAAAAAAAAAGGCAGCAGCACAACAGAAACTCATAAATAAAGCCCTAACTCCCTGGGGCAGAGCACCTGGGGGGAAAAAAACGTGTTTATGAGTTCTGCTGCAGCAGACCTAAACGTACCTGCCCAGCAGCCCTGAATGAAAAACGGAGCTCACAGCACAGTACTTGAGCTCATGTAAAGGACAGACTGTCTCCTCAAGCAGCTCCCTGACCCCCGTATATCCAAAGAGTCACCTCATATAGGAGAGATCAGGCTGACACTTAGTGGGTATCCTTCTGGGACAAAGATAGCAGAAAAAGAAACTGGTAGCAACCGTTACTGTTCTGCAGCTGCTGCAGGTGATCCCCAGGCAAGCAGGGCCTGGAGTGGACCTCAGCATCCCTACAGCAGAGGGGCCAGACTGTTAGAAGGAAAACTAAGAAACAGATATAACTTCATTATCAATAAATTGGACATCCACTCAGAGATCCAATCTGAAAGTCGGCAACTACAAAGATGACAGGTGGATAAATCCACAAAGACGAGAAGAAACCAGTGCAGAAAGGATGAAAACACCCCAAACCAGAACACATCTCCTCCTACAAGTGTTCACAACTCCTCACCAGCAAGGGAACAAGGCTGGATGGAGAATGAATGTGATGAAATGACAGAATCAGACTTCAGAAGGTGGGTAATAAGGAACTTCCATGAGCTAAAAGAACATGTTCTAACCCAATGCAAAGAAACTAAGAACCTTGAAGAAAGATTTGACAAAATGCTAACGAGAATGGACAAATTAGAGAGGAATATATGTGAATTGATGGAGCTGAAAAACACAACATGAGAACTTCGCAAAGCATGCACAAGTTTCAACAGTCAAATTGACCAAGCAGAAGAAAGGATATCAGAGGTCGAAGATCAATTCAATGAAATAAAATGAGAAGGCAAGATTAGAGAAAAAGGGGTAAAAATGAATGAACAAAGTCTCCAAGAAATGTGGGACTATGTGAAAAGACCTAATCTACAGTTGATAGGTGTACCTGAATGTGATGAAGAGAATGAATCCAAGCTGGTAAATACTCTTCAGGATATTTTTCAGGAAAACTTCCCCAATATAGCAAGGCAGGCCAATATTCAAGTCCAGGAAATACAGAGAACACCACAAAGATATTCCTCAAGAAGAGCAACCCCAAGGCACATAATCGTCAGATTCACCAGGGTTGAAATGAGAAGAAAATACTAAGGGCAGCCAGAGAGAAAGGTCAGGTTAACCACAAAGGGAAGCCCATCAGACTCACAGCAGATCTCTTGGCAGAAACAAGCCAGAAGAGAGTGGGGAACAATTTTCAACATCCTTAAAGAAAAGAACTTTCAACCAAGAATTACATATCCAGCCAAACTAAGCTTCATAAGTGAAGGAAAAATAAAATCCTTTGTGAACAAGCAAGTACTCAGAGAGTTCATCACCAGCAGGCCTGCTTCACAGGAGCTCCTGAAAGAGGCTCTACACATAGAAAGGAACAACCAGTACCAGCCACTCCAAAAACATACCAAATGATAAAAAGCATCAACACAATGAAGAATCTACATCAACTAACGGGCAAAACAGCCAGCTAGCATCAAAATGGCACTATCAAATTGACACATAACAATATTAACCATAAATTAAATGGACTAAATGCCCCAATCTAAAGACACAGACTGGCAAATTGGATAAAAAGCCAAAACCCATCAGTGTGCTGTTTCCAGGAAACCCATCTCACGTGCAAGGATACACAAAGGCTCAAAATAAAGGGATGGAGGAAGATTTACCAAGCAAATGGAGAGCAAAAAAAAGCAGGGGTTGCAATTCTCATCTCTGATAAATTAGAATTTAAAGCAACAAAGATCAAAAGAGACAAAGAAGGACACTACATAATGGTAAAAGGGTCAATGCAAAAAGAAGAGCTAACAATCCTAAATATATATGTACCCAATACAGGAGCACCCAGATACATAAGGCAAGTTCTTAATCACTTACAAAGAGACTTAGACTCCCACACAATTATAGTGGGAGACTTTAACACCCCATTGTCAATATTAGGCAGATCAACCAGACAGGAAATTAACAAGGATATCCAGGACTTGAACTCAGACCTGGACCAAGCAAACCTAATAGACATTTACAGAGCTCTCCCCCAAATCCACAGAATATACATTCTTCTCAGCACCACATCACACCTACTCTAAAATTGACCACATAATTGGAAGTAAATCACTCCTCAGCAAATACAAAAGAACAGAAATCATAACAAACACTCTCTCAGACCACAGTGCAATCAAGGTAGAACTCAGAATTCAGAAACTAACTCAGAACCGCACAGCCTCATGGAAACTGAACAACTTGCTCTTGAATGTTGACTGGATAAACAATGAAATGAAGGCAGAAATAAAGATGTTCTTCGAAACCAATGAGAATGAAGA
>NW_016107571.1:2361940-2371801 GCF_001604975.1 Cebus imitator | reverse complement strand
TATAAGGACACATGCACACGAATGTTCACTGCAGCACAGTTTACAATAGCAAAGACCTGGAACCAACCCAAATGCCCATCGATGATAGACTGGACAGGGAAAATGTGGCACATGTACACCATGGAATATTATGCAGCCATCAAAAACGAGTTCGTGTCCTTTGTAGCGACATGGATGAACCTGGAAGACATCATTCTCAGCAAACTGACACAGGAGCAGAAAATCAAACACCACATATTCTCACTCATAGGCGCGTGTTGAACAAGGAAACACATGGACACAGGGAGGGGAACACTACACGCTGGGGTCTGTTGGAGGGAAATAGGGGAGGGACAGCGAGGGGTGGGGAGTTGGGGGGGATGGCATGGGGAGAAATGCCAGATATAGGTGAGGGGGAAGAAGGCAGCAAATCACATTGCCACGTGTACACCCATGCAACAATCTTGCATGTTCTTCACATGTACCCCAAAACCTAAAATGCAATTAAAAAAAAAAAGAAATAGCGTCTTTGCAGATGTAATCAGTTAATATGAAGTTGTAGAGTTTCCTACTATAATATGACTGGCATCCTTATAAGAAGAGGGAAATGCTGTGTGAAGGGAGACATACAGGAAGAATGCCATGTGACAACACCAGCAAAGACTGCAGCGATGCAGCTGCAAGCCAAGGAGTGCCAAAGATTGCTGGTTATCACTAGAAGCTAGGAAGAAGCAATAAAAGATTCTCCCCGGAGTTTCAGAGGGATCATGGCCCTTGTGATAGCATGACCTCCTTAAATGTAGTATAAATGGCCAATTTATAGTTATATATATTTATAGGTACAAAGTGATGTTATGATTTATGAATACAATATGGAATAATTAAATAAATCAAATTAACATATTTATCACCTCAAATACAATTTTTTGTAGTGAAAATATTTGCAATTTACTCGGCAATTTTGAAAAGTACAATATGGTGTATTAACTATATTCACCACACTGTGTGATAGGTCTCAAAATTTTATTTCTCCTATCTAATTGAAATTTTGTAGCCTTTGATCGTCATCTTCTCATTCCCCTCACCTCTCATCCTTTGTAATCACCATTCTACTCTTTGCTTCTATTTTGATTGTTTCAGATTCCACTTATGAGAATATGTAATATCTTTCTGTTATTATTTCAGTTAGCATAATATTCTTCAATTCAATCCATGCTGTCACAATGAGAGAATCTCCTGTTTTAAAAAAGCTGAATAGTATTTTAGTGTGTGTGTGTGTGTGTGTGTGTGTGTGTGTGTGCCACATTTTTCTTTATTCACTCATTGATGGACATTCAGCAACTTGGTTATTGTGAATAGTAGTTCACTTAACATGGGAATGCAGACATTTCTTTGACAAATTAATTTTATGTAAGCAATGTACACTTACTGATTGCACCACTGGAGCTCCTGAAAACTTAATTTCAAATATTTTGGCTGAATATCCAGAAGTAGTATTGCTGGATCATGTGATAATTCTGTTTTTATTTATTTATTTATTTTAGGAAACTCCATGCAGTTTTCCATAATGGTTGTAATAATTTATATCCCCACCAATGTACAAGGGCTCTTTTTTCTCCATATCCTTGTCAACACTTGTTATCTTTTGTCTTTTTGATAATAGCTGTTCTGACAGGTGTGAGATGATATTTTATTGTGGTTTAAATTTGCATTTCTCTAATGCAATTGAATTTGCAATGTTGAACATTTTTAATATATTTGTTGGCCACTTGTATGTCTTTTTTGAGAAATATCTATTCAAGTCCCTTGCCCATTTTTAAATTGAGTTATTTGTTTTTTTGCTTTGAATTGTTTCAGTTCCTTATATGTTTTGAATATTAACCCCTTATTGAATGCATGGCTTATAATATTTTCTCCCAGTCAATAAATTGTTTTTTCACATTGTTGCTTTCTGTGCTGTGCAGTTTTTAGTTTGATAGAGTACCATTTTTCTACTTTTGCTTTTGTTGTCTGTACTTTGGGTAAATTTTAAAAAATATGTAGCCCAGGCCAATGTTGTTTAGTTTTTCCCCTTTGCTTTCTTCTAGTAGTTTTAGGGTTTCTGGTCTTATATTTAAGTCTTTAGCCCATTTTGAGTTGATTTTTGTATATGCTGTGAGATGAACAGCTATGGTTAGAGGTTTTAGACTACTTTCCTACTCACATGGCCATTGCTTTCTCTCTTTGACAGGATGTATCTGTATTCTAGTCCATTTTTCCATTGAGCCTATAGGACATATAGGGTTGGCTTTATACATAGGCCTATATTCAAACTCTGTGTCACATTTGGGTCCCAAATTGTATTTCCCGGCTTCATGTAGTAATCAAAAAACAAGTATCTTATTTATTGAGATTGCTTAATGCACCAAGAGTAGCTGTGACTTTAGCATCTGTTCAATACTCTAATTTTGCCTGCTCTGATTTTTTTTAATTTTTTTCTGTCTTTGAAGTGAGCCAGGAACCTGAAAGATGTTATGTTTTTCTGAATCTAGAATGTGTGCATTTCTAGGAGTTTTTGTTGTTGTTTTTGTTTGTTTTTTTTTTTTTAAGGAATCTCTCTCTGTCGCCGGGCTGGAATGCAGTGGCACAATCTTGGCTCACTGCAACCTCCCATCCAGGGCTCAAGCGATTCTTCTGCCTCAGCTTCCCAAGTAGCTGGGACTACAGGTGCATGCCACCACACCCAGCTAATTTTTGTATTTTTAGTAGAGACAGGGTTTCACCATGTTGGCCAGGATGGTCTTGATCTCCTGACCTCGTGATTCACCTGCCTCCGCCTCTTAAAGTGCTGGGATTACAGGCATGAGCCACCATGTCCAGCCTCTAGGAGTTTTTAAGTGGGAAATATTTTATATTATCTACTCCACTATATTATCCCTTCTTTAATGTGTTATTCTAAGTAGACATTTTAGTTGGATTTTCCTGATAGCTACAATCAAATGCATCCTAACTTAATCACCATGTCCTATGGTAATATTATATTTCTTTGTAAATGTTTCATCTCAGCTGCCTTAAAATTATTGACTCCACCAATTAGTGAATTCTAGAGAGGACAATGACTCTAGACAAGTTAGTTTTTCCTGTACCTAGTTTCCCAGGAATAACTAATGTAGAGATATTAACCAAGTTACCATCTCCCTTTACACATAAACAAAAGCCTTATTCCTAGGAGAAGAACCAAGATGGTCTACTAGATGCAGCCAGGAAGAGTTTCTTCCACAAAGACATATCAGACCCTCAAGGAGATGAGCACACTCAGAACAGATCATTGGAAAGAAGACATTGAGAATGGATACAGGGAGGACGCAGACCCTGGAGCTGAAAGAAGAGAAAGCTGGGAACTCTGCACAGCGTTGCTGAACATGAGGACTTGTTCTTGGCCTCAAGCAGCACCTAGGGAAGGGGTGAGTGAAATAGGCATAGAGTGGCCCATTTTCACCATGGACCTCCATGATTCTAGCTGCAGGAGGCCCCATAACCCTCATGGACATTTGGGTTGGCAAGGAAAACTTCCTGGTAAGTTGGCAGAGACAGAACTTCAGTCTGTGTGAAGCCCAAGTATTTGGTATGGGAAGGGCTGTGGTGTAGTATAGTCATGGATGTCCATCCCCCAAGGCTTGCCATATTTCTCTAGGTGAATTGAGCCTTTTTTAGCAGCCAGACATAAAGACAGCAGGGCTGTCTTAACCACAGGATGGGGCCAGTCTGATGTAAATGTCCCAGTCTGCCAGCCTTTCCCATCATCCTGGCGTGACTGATCACTTGCGCTGCAGCCTCAGCTGTCCTGCTGAAATGCTTACCAGTGTCCACCACCATAGGTCTTTCATCAGTAGCCCTCCACCTTTATGTCCCAGCACACTTGCAGAGGAACATCTGCTGGCACACATCCACGTGTAGCCTTCCTCCATGGGCACAGTTGCCTGCATCACTGCCCTCAAACCCCTTGCTGCCTTGCCAGGGGATATGTACCAAAATCTACCACTACCCCACCAGTGTGCACTCACCTGCAGCACCTCCACTGGCCTGTTGATACACATCTGCTGGCAGCCCCTACACCACCCCAGTAGTGCATATTCACTTTCACTCCTCACCCTATCACAGCACAGTCTTCTATGGCCTTCCAGCTGCCCTGCGGCAGCACATTTGCCAATAGCACCTATCAGAGTGTTGTTGCCAGTAGACTGGGAACACCATACCCCCTCCAGTGCAGCAGGCCCTTGACCTCAAGTGGACAGAGAACAAAACTGCAGGCTGGATTCCAGCTCCCATGGGTTAGAATATGCAGCCCAGGAGTACTGAGCTGAGCTGTGGCCCCCCGAAAGAATCCAGAAATAAAATCAATTGATGGCGTCCAACATATTCAAAAATCAGACCCTCGAAGACATTAAAAAGAAAAGCAAAAAGCCCCATCCAAAGGACAGTAACTTCAGAGACTGAAGGAACATCAGACCACACAGATAAGAATGAATCAGCACAAGAACTCTGGAAATTCTAAAAGCCAGAGTGTCTTCTCACCTCCAAATGCCCATGCTAGCTCCTGAGCAATGATTCTTAACCAGATTGAAGTGTCTGATATAATAGATATAAAGTTCAGAATCTAGAGGACAAGGTAGCTCAACAAGATATAGGAGGAGGCTGAAACCAATATAAGGAAAGCAGTAAACAACCCAAGAGTTGAAAGGTGACAAAGCCATTAAAAGTAAAAACCAAACAGAACTTCTAGAAGTGAAAAATTAACTATAGGAATTTAATAATGTAATATGAACATTAATAACAGAATAGAGCAAGCTGAAGAAAGAATCTCAGAGCTTGAAGACTGCTCCTTCAAGTCAAGTCAGGCAGACAAATATAAAGAAAAAATAATTTTAAAAAATGGACAAAACCTTTGAGAAATATGAGATTATATCAAGAGATCAAACTGATAACTTATTGGCATTCCTGAACTAGATGGAGAGAGAGTAAGCAACTTGGAAAACATATTTCAGGTTATTGTCCATGAAAATTTCCCCAATCTTGCTAGAAAGGCCAACATGTAAATTTAGAAAATTCAGAGATACTACACAAGGTGGTCATCCCCAAGATACATAGTAATCCATTCCCAATGGTCAATGTGAAAGAAAAAACCTTAAAAGAAGCTAGAGAGAAGGAGAAGGTCATTTACAAAGGGAACTACATCAGGCTAGCAGTGAACCTTTCAACAGAAACCTTACAAGCCAGAAGAGATTGGGGGCCTATATTCAGCATCCTGAAAGAAAAGAAATTCCAACCAAGAATTTGATATTCAGCCAAACTAAGTTTCATATGTAAAGGAGAAATAAAATCCTTTTCATGCAAGGAAATGCTAAGGTAATTTGTTACCAGCAGACCTACCTTACAAGAGGTCTTTAAGGGAGTGGTAAATGTAGAAATGAAAGACCAATACCTGCTCCCACAAAATCGTGCTTTTGTACACAGCCCACTGAGTGCATAGCCCACCAACACTATAAAGCAACTATATAATCAGGTATATATAACAACCAGCTAACAACATAGTGATAGGATCAGATCCTCACAAATCAATATTGATCTTTAATGTAAATGGACTAAACACACTCACTGAAAAGGTACAGAGAAGTAAGTTGGATAAAGAAGCAAGACCCAACTGCATGCTGTTTTCAAGAGATGTATCTCATATGCAATGACACCCATAGGCTCAAAATAAAAGGATGGAAAATGATCTATCAAGCAAACAGAAAACAAAAAAGAGCAGGGGTTGTTATGCTTATATCAGACAAAGCAGACTTTACACAATGATCAATAAAGACAGAGAAGAACATCATATAATGATAAAGGTTTTAATTCAACAATAAGACTTAACTATTCTAAATATACATGTACCCAACTTTGGAGCACCTAGATTCACAAAACAAGTTCTTAGAGACCTATAAAGAGATTTAGATAAACACACAACAATAGCGGGAGACATCAACACTCCAATGACAGCATTAGACAGATCATTGAAGCAGAAAACTAACAGTAATATCCAGAACCTAAACTCAACATTTGACCAAATGAACACAGAGACATTTACAGAATACCCCACCCAACAACAACAGAATATCCATTCTTTTCATCTGCAAGCAGCACATACTCTATGATCAACCATATGCTTGGCCTTAAAACAATTCTGAAAAAGGTTAAAACACCAAAATCATACTAATCACAATCTTGGATAACAGCACAATAGAACAGGCATCAATATCAAGATGATCTGTCAAAGCCAGACAATTACGTGGACATTAAACAACCTACTCCTGAATGACTTTTGAGTAAAGAATGAAATTAAGGCAAAAATAAAAAACTTCTTTGAAATGAGTAAAAATGAAGGTATAACAGAATATCTGGGACACAGCTAAAGCAGTATTAATAGGAATTCTACATTGCTAAATGCCTACATCAAGAAGTTAGGTCTCAAATTAACAACATAACACCACACCTAGAGGAACTAGGGGGGAAAAGTGAAAAACAAACCTCAGATCAGCAGAAGTAAAGAAATAACCAAAATCATAGCTGAACTGAACAAAACTGAGACACAAAAATTCATGCAAAATATGAACAAAAAGAAAATTTCGTTTACCAAAAGAATAAACAAAATTGATAAATCACTAGCTGGATTAACAAAGAAAAAAGAGAGAAGATCTCAATAAACACAATCAGAAATGATAAAGGTGACATAACCCTCAACCCCACAGAAATACAAAAAAATCCTCAGAGAATATTATGAATACCTCTACATATGCAAACTAGAAATCCCAAAAGAAATGGATGAATTCCTGGAAATATACATCCTCCCAAGATTGAGCCAGAAAAGAACAGAAGTCCTAAACAGACCAATTAATGAGTTCTAAAATTGAACAGTATTTAAAAAGGAAAAAAAAAAAAAACCCTACCAACCAGAAATAACCCTAGACAAGATGGATTTGTAGTAAAATTCTACCAGATGTTCAAAGAAGAGTTGGCACCAATATTACTAAAATTAGTACAAAAAATCAAGGAGGAGGAACTCCCTAACTCATTCTACACGGCCAGCATCATTCTGATACCACAACCTGGTGAAGACACATTGAAAAAAAGAAAGCTTCAGACCAATATCTGTGATGAACATATACATAAAAATCCTCAACAAAATACTAGCAAACCAAATCTGGCAGCACATCAAATAGCTAATTCACCATGATCAAGTAGGTTTTATTCCTGAGGTGCAAGGTTGGTTCAACATATGCAAATCAATAAATGTAATTCATCACATAAACAGAACTAAAAACAAAAACCACGTGATTATCTCAATAGATGCAGAAAGGTGTTTGACAAAAGTCACCATTGCTTCACGTTGAAAACTCTCAACAAGCTAAGCATTGAAGGACCATACCTCAAAATAATAAGAGCCATCTATGACAAATACACAATGACTATCATACTGAATGGGTGAAATCTGGAAACATTCCCCTTGAGAATTGCAACAAGAAAAGGATGACCACTCTCACTACTCCTATTCAAATAGTACTGAAAGTCTTAGCCAAAGCAATCAGGCTTTGAAATAAATAAAAGGCATCTAAATAGGAAGAGAGAAAGTCAAAATATCTTGCTTTGCAGACAATTTGATTCTATACCTGGAAAACACCATAGTATTTGCCCAAAGGCTGCAAGTACTGATAAACAACTTCAGTAAAGTTTCAGGATACAAAATCAATGTACAAAAATCAGCAGCATTTCTATACACCAACAATGTCCAAGCCAAGCTCCAAATTAAGAACGCAATCTCATTCACAATAGCCACAAAAAGAATAAAATACCCAGGAATATAGCCAACCAGGGAAGTGAAAAATCTCTATGACAGAATGACAAAACACTGCTGAAATATCATCAGAGTGAAACAAATAAATGGAAAAACATTTCATGCTCATGGATTAGAAGAATCAATATTGTTAAAATGATCATACTACACAAAGCAATTTACAGATTCAATGTTATTTATATCAAACTACCAATATCATTTTTCACAGAGAAAAATTAGAACACGTGGACACAGGGAGGGGAGCATCACACACTGCAGTCAGTTGAGGGGGACTAGGGGAGGGACGACAGCAGGGGTTGGGGAGGGTAGGGAGGGATAACGTGGGGAGAAATTCCAGATATAGATGATGGGGGGAGGAAGGCAGAAAACTACCTTGCCATGTATGTACGTGTGCAACAATCCTGCATGATCTGCACATGTATCCCAGAACTTAAAATACAATTAAAAAAATCTGTTCTAAAATTCACAAGGAACCAAAAAAGAGCCCCAGTAGCCAAAGCAATCCTAAACAAATGAAAACAAACTGGAGGCATCACACTACTCAACTTCAAACTACACCACAAGGCTATAGTAGCCAACAGTGTGATACTGGTACAAAAACAGATACAGAGAACAAAGGAACAGAATAGAAAACCCAGAAATAAAGCCACATACCTGCAACCACCTGATCTTTGACAAAGTCAACAATAACAAGCAATGGGGAAAGGACTCCCTATTCCATAAAAGGTGCTAGGACAACTGGCTAATCATGTGCAGAAGATTGAAGCTAGACCCCTTCCTTGTACCATATACAAAAATTAAATCAAGATAAATTAAAGACTTAACTGTAAGACCTAAAGCTATAAAAATCCCTTTAAAAAGCCTAGGAAATACAATTCAGGATATAGGCCTTGGCAAAGACTTTATGATGGCACCTCCTAAAGAAATTGCAACAAAACAAAAATAGACAAGTGGAACCTAATTAAACTAGAGAGGTTCTGTACAGTGAAATAAACAATCAACCTGAAGAATTGGAGATAATATTCATAAACTATGCATCTGATAAAGGTCTAATATCCAGAATCTATAAGCAACTTAAACAAATTAACAAATACCACACAACGCCATTAAAAAGTGGGCAAATGACATGAACAGACATTTCTCAAAAGAAGACATAAATGTAGCCAACAAGCATGTTAAAAATGTCAACATCACTAATCATTAGAAAATGCAAATGTAAACCACAATGAGATACCATCTCACACCAGTCAGAATGGCTATTAATGAAAAGCCAAAAAATAGTAGATGTCGCTAAGATTGTGGAGAAAAAGGAATGCATACACTCCCAGTGGGAATATAAATTAGTTTAGTCACTGTGGAAAGCAGTTTGCTGATTTCTCAAAGAACTTAAAACAGAACTGCCATTTGACCCAGCAATCCCATTACTGGATATATATACCCAAAGGAATATAAATCATTCTATCTAAAAGAGTCATTCACCCTTATGTTCACTGCAGCACTATTTAAAATAGCAAAGACATGGAATCAATCTAGGTGCCAATCAGTGGAAACTGGATAAAGAAAATGTGGCACACATACATTACGATTTGCTACACAATCATGAAAAAAATAAAATCGTATGATTTGCAGCAATGTGGATGGAGCTAGAGGACTTTACCTAGCAAGGTAATGCAAGATCAGAAAACCACATACCACATGTTCTCACTTATAAGTGGGAGCTAAACATTGAGTATACGGGAGCAAAAGATGAAACAATAGACACTCCTCTACTTGTAAGAGGAGGTTTGGAAGAGGGTGAGTTCAAAAAACTACCTATCAGGTACTATGCTCACTACTTAGGTGATGAAATCATTTGTACACCAAACCACAATGACATGCAACCTACTTATGTAACAAACCTGCACATGTATCCCCTGAACCTAAAAGTTAAGACAAAAAGGAAGATAAACTTTGGTGAAAGGAAGAAGAAAAGAAAGAAAGAAAGAGAGAGAGAGAGAGAGAGAGAGAGA
>NW_016107571.1:2357513-2361785 GCF_001604975.1 Cebus imitator | reverse complement strand
AAGGAAAAGAGAGAGAGAGATAGAAAGAAAGAAAGAAAGAAAGAGAAAGAAAGAAAGAGAGGAAGAAAGAGAGGAAGGGAGGGAGGGAGAGAGGGAGGGAGGGAGGGAGGAAGGAAGGAAGGAAGGAAGGAAGGAAGGAAGGAAGGAAGGAAGGAAGGAAGGAAGGAAGGAAAAAGAGGAGAGGAGGGGAGGGGAGGGGAGGCCTTACCCAACACAGTGATATATTTTGTGTCCTATTTATTGAGCTCTTTGAATCTGCGCCTGGCCATGTGATTTGCTTGGGCTCATGAGTTGTTAGCAAACATAATACAAGTAGAGACTTGACAAGTGCTTAAGTAATTGAATTTGTCTTTTCTGTTTTATCGCTGCCATCAGTATGAGAACATGCCAGGACAATTATGTTGAAGAATGAGAAACATGGGGAGCAGAAATGATTCATTTGTTAACTCATATAAAGCATCCTAGATCAGCTAACAGACAGCTTACCCTTGGACAGGTGAGCAAGCCCAATGAAGATTAGCAGAGTCACCTAATCAACCTCCAATAGGCTCCAGACCAATGAGCAATAAATGTTTTCTATTTAAAGTCACCAATGCTTTATTGCTATTTCTTTTACAGTGCACTTTTGACACGTTTGTAGCAACAGATAAGCAATAAGCAGAAAATTATTCAGGGAAGTTTACCTTTTTTTCTTTTTTCTCCATGAGGGTTACCTTCTCTTTGCTCTTTCATAAATCAGTTAGAAAAAATGTTTAGTTGTGAGTTACAGAAAAGTTATCTACACTATGATTAAACACATTCTCAATGTTATTTTTCTCATGTACCAAAGTGTAGTCAAGTAGTTGCTGGCATACGTTTAATGGACTAAGACGGTAGGATTGAGATGGCTGTGATGCTCTCTACTTTTCCTTCATGATTACAAGAATATTCTACTCCAAATCCTGACGTTTATGTTCTTGGCAGAAGGAAATTGGAACAGAGAAGGAGGAGGAGGGGATAATATCGGGAAAGCAAGGTTTTACCAGAAATTCTCAGCCAATTTTCACATATGACACATTGGATAGAACTGAGTCACATGATCATACCAGCCACAGTGGAGTCTAGAGAGAGAAGTTTTAAGTATTTCAACCCTTATCAGTGGAAAGAAGATAAAATTTTATTGGAATTATGTGTTAAGTGAGCTATAACATCTGTCCATATAGGCATCAATCTGTTTGTATCCCATGTCTGTTATCCTTTGTTTCTCCAGAAGTGTCATGTGCTTCTCTGAAGCAAACAAGTCACTTGTATGAGTTTGGATACAGGCTAAGCTCCCATAATGAAAAGATTCCAACATACAGTGATTGTAACAAGATAGAACTTCATCTTTATCTAACATAACAGAGGCAGGTACGTGGTCCAAGACACATAGCTGGCATTGGTCCCTGAGGTTCCCTCTGTGTTATTCTGCATCTTCCCTGGAGTGTTGTCCTCAACCATATGACTGAAAATAGCTCAACAGAACCACACCTGCACACCATCCTACAAGAAGTGACGAAAGGAGAAAGCGGAAGGCAGGCAGTATCCTTTTAAAGATTTCACATGGAAATCGCACACGCACTGCGCTTACACACCACACTGTATTCACGTGGGTGCTAATACAGTGCAAGGAGGACTGGAAAATGTCATCTCTAACTTGTTAGACATATTTCCCGGTAAAATTTTTTTAAGGGGAGAAGGTTCTGTTACTACTAGGAAGAATGGGAGAATAGCTACCAGGGGACTTGAATTTAACACAGCAAAGCAACTAGTTCAGCTGTTTATTTTCATCTTTTATTTTGAGTATCCAAAAAGTAGACGGAATTATTGATTTGTTTTCTCAATCATGAGTTATTCTTGCTTTTATTCTTCTTCTCAATAGGATTTATTAACATTGGGAGATAATTTTGAAAAGTTATCGGCTCAAGTTGAAAAACTGGAGAGAAAACATTTTTTGAGAACACAGGTGAACAAACTACATAAAAGATATTATGGATGGGATGTTTAAGCTTTCTGTCCTAACATAACATGGAGCAACAAAATAATAGTAAACAAGACTGCCATCCTCAAACAGAAATCAATGTCATTCAAAAATCAGTACCAGTAATCAAGTACATCAAGCCATAGCATTCAACAAAAGCATTTTTGAGTGTCTACCATGTGTCTGGTTCAAAAGAAAATCAAACACCATGTACATAATCCTGTCATTACCCTTCTACACGGCTTTATAAATCTATTTAAAAGCCCATGTACTCAATTAGATCTTGAGCAACTTTAAGGCACAGATTGCATCTTCTTCACCATCACACTGTCTCTGGTCTCTAGCACAGTGCCGAACATACAGCAGAGGCTCATTGTACACTTACTAAATTAAGAGGTAAATGAATGAACACACTGAGGATTCATTGAACAGATATGAAGGTTCTATTTTCACTGAGGTTTTTTTTTTTTTTTTTTTTTTTTTTTTTTTTTTTTTTTTTTTTTTTTTNGAGCTGAGATGCCACAGCACTTCAGCCTAGGCAACAGAGCAAGACCTTGTCTAAAACAAGATTTGATTCAAAATTAGTATTTTATTTATTTATTTTTTTAGAGGCAGAATCTCACTCTGTCACCCAGGCTGGAGCACAATGGCACAATATTGGCTCGCTGAAACCTCTGCCTCCCCGGTTCAAGCAATTATCCTGCCTCAGCCTCCCAAGTAGCTGGGACTAAAGGCATGTGTCACCACGTCCAGCTAATTTTTGTATTTTTAGTGGAGACGGGGTTTCACTACGTTGGCCAGGCTGGTTTCAAACTCCTGACCTCGTGATCTGCCCGCCTCGGCCTCCCAAAGTGATGGGATTACAGGCATGAGCCATTGCACCCAGCCTTGAGGGATTCTTACGTATAAAGAAATAAAAAGTTATGCCCCAAATAGAAAATTGTGGATTAAAAAAAGCATGAATACATATGTAGTTGTCTATAGGAACTAAAATTCTGAGATACTCATGCAATGTAAACAGTTAAGCTTCACTGTGTACATTTTATCAAGTCATTAAATATTTAGGAGTCTTTGTTTTCTCAATGGGGAAATGAATAATAATACAGATGAAAAGCCTTGTAAACTATAAAGCAGTACATATGTGGATTATTATTTTCCTTTTTTATAATTGTGTTATGCAAAATCATGTGACGGTAGAAAGTCAGAACTGCAGCACTGGATTGACCCGTGTAACACAAAGTTTCACTCCAACCTTTTTGCAAATAAAAAATTAACTTATGAACTTATAGATTGACTGAAATCAGAGACTATGCTTTTTAAAAGCCCTTTTTAAGAGGAAAATAAGATTGCCACACCCCATCACCTAATGATAAGTACAATTAATATTTTGATGTATATCCTGTCATATCTTTTCTCGCACTCACTCACTGTATTCCTTTCCCTCTCTTAGTGTGTACACACACACATTCATATATACACCACATATATTCTTACAAAGCTCAGGTAATACTGTTCAATCTATGTCTGCACAATTTAATGCAACACGAATAACTTCACATATTAATAAATACATTTTAACAATAATATTCTTGTTGACTGTTTTGCATTTTTTATGTGCCCCATAATTTCTTTAAATCATATACTATTCTTATTTAGTTGTTTCTTCTTTATTTTAAGAAGTGCTCTGATTAATAATCTTACATATACTTACATGTATATGGCTTTATCTATAAACTATATGTTATTTTATTTATATACTATACATATATACTTTTCTTTAAAAATGAATGTATAAACTCATATAACAGAGGGTACAGAGGTTGAACAAATTTCAGGGTTGTTTGATTCAGTGGTTCTATGATGGCATCAAAGACCCATAGTAATTTTGCCCATAATGCTGCTTGCCACAGTATCATTGTCATATTTAGACTGGCTTTCCACAGGCTGCTGTGATGGCTGTAGCAGTAATTAAAGCTGTTTACTTCCCTGTATGTAATATCCAACAGGACAGAGGAAAAGTAACTCCATCTAAATCAGAGAATGAAAGTTCTCTTTATTTATTTATTTTTTTGTTGTTGTTGTTGTTGTTGTTGGTTTATTTTAAACTAAAAGTAGGCATATTTTAATCAAAATTAAGCCAAATATTATAATTGTAGAAGTTTATCATAAATTTATTCTTGGTTTTAACATATGACTTTCTTGAGATTGCTATATATGGGATAGAATATTTTTTTTTCCCATTTATTTATTTTATTGTATTTTAGGTTTTGGGG
>NW_016107571.1:2349155-2350373 GCF_001604975.1 Cebus imitator | reverse complement strand
GCAAAGCAGCCGCGCGGGGCAAAGCAGCGGCGCTGGCCGGCGCTGGCCGGCACAGCCGCGCTGGCAGAAACAGCCGCGCTGGTGACCGTGGAGCACCTCTGCCCGGGAATTTCCTAGTTTGTGGGCAATAAAAACACGTCGTCCACTCACCCTCTGCGCTTTCACTGGGAGCTGCAATCCTGAGCTGTTCCTAAACGGCCATCTTGGATCCACCCCCGAAAGTTCTCTTTAATCTGGACCAACTGAAGTCCCATGCCCATCCCTCGGCCAAAAACTTAGTAAAGAATGCCATGAAATTAATGGCTGCCAAGGAGGTTTCTGGGTTATTGCATAGGGGAGTAAACTAGCGTAATTAACTTAATTAGAGCCTAACGGTGAAGTTGGGTTTGTTCTCCTGATCACACTGTAGCTTACACAGTGAAGGATAAGTGGCAACTGAGGATTCTACTACAGAGGCCACTACACCTAGTCCTGACCATCTTAAGGTTTAATGTTATTTAATTAGGAAACTTGTATTTATTAAAAAGACTATAATATTGATTACTGTTGGAAAGTTTTATGGGATTATAAAACTTCTTTAAAATTCAGATTTCAATCTTAATTGTATGAGTACACAAACTGAGAGACACAACAGGATTTTATAAACTTTATTTTCATTACAGACTACATCTATTTTTTTTTGGAAATCGATGGTTTCTTGTCAATTACTTCACCTATGTTTTTTTCGTAATCTTCCTTGGAACTTAAGTGTCATCCCTAGCTTTACCTTAGGGAAAGTATTGGCCAGGTGCAGTGGCTCATACCTGTAATCCCAGCACTTTGGGAGGTCAAGGTGGGAGGATCACTTGAGGCCAGGAATTCAAGACCAGCCTGGGCAACATAGTGAGACCCTTGTTTCTACAATAATAATAATAATAATAATAATAATAATAATAATGATGGCATGGTAGCAGACACCTGAAGTCCTAGTTATTCAGGAGGCTGAGGCAGGAGGATTGCTTGAGCCCAGGAGATTGAGGCTGCAGTGAGCTATGCCACTGTACTCCAGCCTGGCCAATAGAGTGAGAACCTGTCTCAAAAGAAAGAAAGGAGAAAGAGAGAAGAAAAAGAAGAAAGAGAAAGAGAGAAAGAAAGACAGAAAGACAGAAAGAAAGAAAGAAAGAAAGAAAGAAAGAAAGAAAGAAAGAAAGAAAGAAAGAAAGAAAGAAAGAAAAGAAA
>NW_016107571.1:2336473-2349090 GCF_001604975.1 Cebus imitator | reverse complement strand
GAAAAGAAAAGAAAAGAAAAGAAAAGAAAAGAAAAGAAAAGAAAAGAAAGAGTATTTCTTTTTCCAAACTCTAGAGTCCTGCTTTCAATCACCCTGGATTTGTTTAACCAAAACATGATTCCATACAATCTACATGTTTATTGTAGTGTAACTTTCATTTAGCTTATTATGAAGGTATTTTTCTTTTTTTGAGCTTCCAACCAACCCCAGTTCCATGCATGCTTGTCTATTGAGCCTGTACTCCTATTCGTCTTGGGAGGATGTACTAGATTTCCTGTTGATTCAAGCATTGGTTCTTTTGACTGCTGGCAAATGTCTTGCGCAGAGAGAAAGAATAAATATATTTTTACTGGGAGATGTGGAGACAATAGAGTCCTTCAAAAGAAGTGCCATACCTATTACCGACGGCCCCTAGGAATAATTAATTGAGGACTCCCTTACTCTTACCATTAAGTCCTTTCAGTTCTACATCCAAAGTGTCTTATGAAAAAAGCTCCTTTCCCCCACCTGGTGTTATAACTTTAGCACAAGACACCAGCCTTCGGCACTGCAGCAGATTCCTAGCTAGTGTCTCCGTTTACACTCTTGTTCACTGCAATTCTTTGTTTGTAGTCAGAAAACAAAAATTTTCTCTCTTCTCTGATAAAGACCTGTCTATGACTTCTGATTATTAGGATAAAGTCTCAGATCTCCACAATATGACTTCACTGTAATTCCGTTGCCGGATCCATCATATTTATGCTCTTTGGCTCATTAGACTTCAACCACATTGGCATCCTATATGTTCTTAAAAGGCACTATATTACTTTGAGCTTTTGGGCCTTTTTATAGACCATTTTTCTGCCTTCAGTGCTCTTATCCCAAATGACTATTTGCCTCATAGTGTGAGTGGGTGTGCATGTGTTTGTGTGTGTTGTTCAATGGAATGTCTTTTCTTATCCTTGCATTTTTAAACTTTCTGCTTTGAAAGTGTTTTTGTAAGCCTGGCCAACATGGTGAAACCCCATCTCTACTAAAAATACAAAAATTAGCCAGGCGTGGTCGTGGGTGCCTGTAGTCCCAGCTACTAGGGAGGCTGAGGCAGGAGAATCGGTTGAACCTGGGAGGTGGAAGTTGCAGTGAACTGAGATCACATCACTACACTCCAGCCTAGGCAACAGAGTGAGATCCTCTCTCAGAAAAAAATAAAAAATAAAAGAAAAGAAGATGTTTAATAAATAGAATTTCATTAAATTTCTTTAGTCTAGCTCTCTTCTCTGAAAGACAATCACTGTTTTGAAAGTTTGGGTAATTATTTCTTTGCTATGTTTTAAAGTTTACTACCTAAGTATACCTTCCAAAACACAATAGTTTCATGTTTGAGATTTACATAAATAAAACAGTACAATATGTAATTTTTATGCTTAATGTTTTTTCCCTCAGCATCTACAATTCTTACATGTTACTATGTATAGTATTACTCTTTTTAAAAAATATTCATTGTGTATATTTAAAGTGTATAGCATGTTGTTATAGAATGACATATAGATAGTAGAATGCTTTCTATAGTGAAGCAAATTAACATATCCATCATAAGAAATCCATACATTTTTTTGTTGTGTTTTTGTGACAAGAACAGCTGAAATCTACTTATTTAGCAATAATTCTAAATACAGTACACTTTTTATTAACTGTAGCCCTTATGTTGTTTATTAGATCTCCAGACTTGTTCATCCCACATATATGCTACTTTGCATCCTCTGACCTAATTTCTGCATTTCCTTCCTACCCCCCAACTGTGCCCCTGGTAAATACTGTTATATTTTCTGTCTTTGTATATTCGACTTCTAAAAACAGACTCCATATATAAGTGAGATCATGCAATATTTTTTTCTTTCTGTGTCTGACTTATTTCCACTAGAATAGCATCTTCCAGGTTTATCTATGTTACAGCTAATGACAGGATCTACTTCTTTTTTATGGCTGAATAATATTCATGTGTGTGTGTGTGTATGTGTGTGTGCTTGCACGCGTGTGAGAGTGTGTGTGTACGTACATATACTCGTTTACCTATTTGTCCATTGACAGACGCTTAGGTTTCCATATCTTGTATATTATGAATAATGCTGCAATGAACATGGAAACACATATTTCTTTATGAGATGCCTTTATTTCCTTTGAGTACCTGCCCAGAAGAAGGATTGTTGGATCATATGGCACCTCTGTTTTCAGTTTCTGTAGGAACCTCTATATTTTTTTTTCATAATGGCTGTACCAATCTACATTCCTACAGTGATTTCCTCATACCATCACCAACATTTGTTCTCTTGAATTTTTGATAAGAGTCATATTAACAGGTGTAAGATAACATCTCGTAATGGTTTTCATTTGTGTTTCCCTGACAATTAATGATGTTAAGCACCTTTTCCTATACCTGTTGGCCATTTTTATGTCTTCTCTGGAAAAAAAAAGTGTCTGTTCAGATCTTTTCTCACTTTTTTTTTTCCCATTTATTTATTTTATTGTATTTTAGGTTTTGGGGTACATGTGAAGAACATGCAAAATTGTTGCATAGGAACACACCTGGCAGTGTGATTTGCTGCCTTCCTCCCCATCACCTACATCTGGCATTTCTCCCCCTGCTATCCCCCCCAGCTCCCCACCCCCCACCGTCCCTCCCCTATTTCCCCCCAACTGACCCCAGTGTGTAGTGCTCCCCTCCCTTTGTCCATGTGCTCTCATCGTTCAACACCCGCCTATGAGTGAGAACATGCGATGTTTGATCTTCAAAAGATTACAAATCGTTCTACTATAAGGACACGTGTACACGAATGTTCATTGCAGCACTGTTTACAATAGCAAGGACCTGGAACCAACCCAAATGCCCATCGACAATAGACTGGATAGGGAAAATGTGGCACATATACACCATGGAATATTATGCAGCCATCAAAAACGATGAGTTTGGGTCCTTTGTGGGGACATGGATGAACCTGGAAACCATCATTCTCAGCAAACTGACAGAGGAGCAGAAGATCCTTTGCTCACTTTTAACTGAAAACACATGCAATAGTAGAAAACAATTCAAAACAAATTTTAGATATTAAATCTTATCAGATGTATGATTTCCAAATATTTTCTTCCATTTCATAGGTTGTCTCTTCACTTTGTTGATAGTTTCCTTTGCTGTGCGGAAGCTTTTTTATTAAATGCGTTCATTTATTTTTTGAGATGAGAGTCTTGCTATATAGCCCAAGCTGGTCTCAGACTCCTAGGCTTAAGGGGTCCTCCTACCTCAGCTACCCAAGTAGCTGGAATTACAGATGCATGCCACTACACCCAGTTAGCTTTTCATTTTTATATAGTATCACGTATTTATCTTTGCTTTTGTAGCCTGAGTTTCTGGTGTGATATTTTAAAAAGTCAAGACAAGAACAACGTCAAGGAGGTTTTCCACTAGCTCTGTTCCAGGAGTTTTATGGTCTTAGGTTTCAGGTTACTTGTCCATTTTGAGTTGATTCTGTGTGTATGGTATAAGATAAAGATCCAGTTCCATTCTTTGCATGCAGAAATCCAGTTTTTCCAGCACCATTTATTGAAGGAACTATTTTTCCCATTGTGCCACTGTAGTGCCCCTGTCAAAAGTTAGTTAACTACATCAATTTAAATTTATGTCTTTACTCTGTATTCTGTTTCACTGGTCTATGTGTCTGTTTTTACACTGGTATCACACTGTTTTGGTTACTAACATTTTGTAACATAATTTTAAATCAGGAAGTGTGATGTTTCTAACTTCATTCTTTCTCAGAATTGATTTGGCTATTCAGAGGATTTTATGGTTTCATATAAACTTTTGGATTGTTTTTCTATGTCTGTGAAGAATGCCATTGGGATTTTGAGAGATTACATTGAATGTGTAGATCACTTTGGGTAGTATGTACATTTTAATAATATTAATTCTTTATATCTAAGAGCATATCTTTCTGTTTATTTGTACCTTCTTTAATTTTTTTTATCAATATTTTATAGTTTTCAGTGTGCAGACCTTTCATCCCCTTGGTTAAATTTATTCCTAAGTATTTTATTATTATTATTATACTTTAAGTTCTGGGGCACATGTGCAGAATGTGCAGGTTTGTTACACAGGTATACATGTGCCATGGTGGTTTGCTGCAACCATCACTCCGTCTTCTACATCAAGTATTTCTCCTAACGCTATCCCTCCCCTATCCGCTGACCCTCTACTATCCCCCCCCAAGCCCCCCATTCCCTGACAGGCCTCGGTGTGTGATGTCCCCCTCCCTGTGTCCATGTGTTCCTACTGTTCAACACCCACTTCTGAATGAGAATATGTGGTGTTTGGTTTTCTGTTCTTGTGTCAGTTTGCTGAGAATGATAGTTTCCAGCTTTATCCATGACCCTGCAAAAGACATGAACAACTCATTCTTTTTTATGTCTGCATAGTATTCCATGGTGTATATGTGCTGCAGTTTCTGTATCCAGTATATCACTGATGGGCATTTGGGTTGGTTCCAAGTCTTTGCTATTGTGAACAGTGCCACAATAAACATACGTGTGCATGTGTCTTCATAATAGAATGATTTATAATCCTTTGGGTATATACCCAGTAATGAGATTGCTAGGTCAAATGGTATTTCTCGTTCTAGATCCTTGAAGAATCACCACACTGTCTTCCACAATGGTTGAACTAATTTTCACTCCCACCAACAGTGTAAAAGTGTTCTTATTTCTCTCTATCCTCTCCAACATCTAAGTATTTTTTGACGTTACTGTAAATGTGATTGTTTTCTTGATTTCGTTTTCATATAGGCTATTGTATTAGTCAGGGTTCTCTAACGGGACAGAACTAATAGGATAGATGAATATATGAAGGGGATTTTATTAGGAGAATTGACTCACATGATCACATGGCGCATCCATCTGCAAGCTGAGAAGCCAGGAAGCCAGTCCAAGTCCCAAAATCTCAAAAGTAGAGAAGCTGACAGTGCAGCCTTGAGTCTATGGCCAAAGGTCTGAGACCCCATGGCAAACCACTGGTGTAAGTGATATTGGCCTATAGTTTTCTTTCTTTCTTTTTTTTTTTTTTTTATCATTACGTCTTTGATTGGTTTTGGTATCAGGATAATGCTGGCCTCATAGAATGAGTTTGGAAGTATTTCTTCCTCTTTAATGTTTTTTGAAGACTCTGAGTAGAATTAGTATTAGTTTTTCTTTAAATGTTTGCTAGAATTCAGCAGTGAAGCCACCAGGCCCTGGGCTTTTCTTTGATGGGAGAGGCTTCATTACAGCTTTGATTTCATTACTCCTTATTGGTTTATTGAGGTTTTCTATTTCTTCATGGTTTAGTCTTGGTAAGTATGTGTCCAGGAATTTGCCCATTTCATCTAGGTTTCCCAATTTATTGGTGTATGGTTGTTCATAATAGTCCCTAATGATTTGTTTGTATTTCTGTGGTATCAGTTGTTTTGTCTCCTTTTTTGTTGTAATTTTATTTATTTGCATCTTCTCTCTTTTTTTTTTCTTAGTCCAAGTAAAGGTCTGTCAGTTTTGTTTATCTTTTCAAAAAACCAATTTTTCATTTTGGCTATCTTTTGTATTTTTTTAGTCTCAGTTGTATTCATTTCTGCTCTGGTCTTTATTATTTCTTTCCTTCTACTAATTTCAGGTTTGGTTTGTTCTTGCTTTTCTAGTTCCTTGAAGTGCATCATTAGGGTACTTATTTGAAGTCATTCTATTTTTTTGATATATGTATTTATTGTTATAAACTGTCTTCATAATAGTGCTTTGCTGTACCCCATAGATTATTGTGTGGTATATTTCCATTTTCATTTGTTTCAAAAAAATTTTAAATTTCCTTCTTAATTTCTTCATGACCCATTGGTTATTCAGAAGTGCATTGCTTAATTTTCATGTATTTATGTCGCTTCTGAGGTTCCTCTTGTTATTGATGTCTAGTATTATTCAATTGCAGTCAGAAAATATATGTGATATGATGTCTACCTTTTTGAAGTTTTTGAGACTTGCTTTTTGGCTTAAGATATAATCTGTTCTGGAGATGTTCCATGTGCTAATAAAAATGTGTATTCTGAAATAGTTGAATGATATGTTCTGTAAATGTGAGTTAGACCAATTTGTTCTAGCGTACAGTTTAACTCTGATGTTTCTTTGCTGATTTTTTTTTTGACTCAATGATCTGTTCATTGCTGAGAGCGGGGTGTTGAAGTTCTCCACTGTTATTGTACTGCAGTCTATCTCTCCCTTTATATACTTGGGTACTCTAGTGTGGGGTGCATTGACAGTTGTAGTTGTTATATCCTCTTGCTGAAATGACCTTTTTATCTTTATATAGTGACCTTTGTCTCTTTTTATGGTGTTTTGCTTGTAGTCTGTTTTATCTAAGTATAGCCACTCCTGCTTTTTTAGCTTCCACTTGCATAGAATAATTTTTTTCATCCCTTCACTTTCATTCTATGGTGTCTTTATAAGTAACGTGGGTTTCTTACAAGTAGCACGTTCTAGGATCTTGTTTCTTTATCCATTAAGCCAATCTGTGTCTTTTAATAGGAGAACTGAGTTCATTTAACTTCAGTGTTGCTATTAAGTAAAAATTTACTTCTGCAATTTTGTTTGTTTTCTGGTTGCACTGTAACTCTTCTGTTCCCTTCTTCCTTTCTTACTGTCTTCCGAGGTGGATAAGTATTTTTCACTGATGTGTGCTTTACTTTACTACTTTTTTAGTGAAACTATTATAGGTTTTTGCATTGTGGTTACCATAAGGCTTACAAACAGACATCTTACAGATATAACAAGTTATTTTAAAGAGATAACAACTTATCTTAGATCACAAAGAAAAGAATAGAAACAAAGACAAATGGAAAAAAACTCTCTACATTTAACTTCACCAACCCAACATTCTCACATTTTATTGTCTCAATTTCCATGTTATTATATTGCTTATCCCTTGACAGCTTGTTGCAGCTATTATTGTCTTTAATAAATCTGTATTTTTAGGCTTCATACTAGAGTTATCAGTGGATTGCACACCACAATCACTGTAGGAGGTTATCATAGGTTTGCCTCTACTTAATTTTGCCAGTGGGTTTTATGTCCTCAAATGTTTTCTTTTGCATGTTAGTGTTTTTTCTTTCAGATTAGAGAATTCCCTTTAGCACTTCTTGTAACACAAGCCTGGTGGTGGTCAATTCTCTCAGGTTTTGTTTGTCTGGTAGAGACTATTTCTTAGTATTGTTATAGTTTTAGGTTTTACATTTAAGTTTTTAATCCATCTTGAGTTGATTGCTGTATGTGGTGAAAGGAAGGGGTTCAGTTTCAGTCTTCTACATATGGCCAGCCAGTTATTCCAGCATAATTTATTTAATAGGGGTCCTCTCTACATTACTTGTTTTTTGGGCTTTGTTGAAGATCATATAGTCTTATTCCATAGGTGTCTGTGCCTGTTTTTGTAGTAGTACCATGCTGTTTTAGTTACTATATATAGCCTGGCAATACAGTTTGAAGTCAGGTAGTGTGATGCCTCCAGCTTTGTTCTTTTGCTTAGGATTTCTGTGGCTATTCAGGCTGGGACTTTTTTTGTCCCAAATGATTTTAGAAATTTTTTTCTAATCCTGTGAAAAATGTCATTGGTAGTTTGATAGAAATAACATTGAATCTGTAAATATCCTTGGCAGTATGGCCATTTTAACAATATTGATTCTTCCTAAAATCTAGAAAATACCATTCTGGACATTGGTCCAGGCAAGGACTTCATGATGAAGACTCCAAAAACAAGGACAACTAAAACAAAAATTGGCCAATGGAGCCAAAGACCTTCTGCACAGCAAAAATTACTATCAACATAATAAATGGACAATCAGTAGAATGGAAGAAAAGATTTGCAAACAATGCATCCAACAAAGATCTAACATACAGAATCTTCAAGTAACTCAAACAAATCAATAAGCATAAAGCAGAACCACAACAAAAAATTGGCAAAGCACATGAACAGACAATTGTCTGTTCTCAGAAGAAGACATGGCCAAAAGCATATAAAACAAGGCTCAATGTCACTAATCATAAGAGAAATGCAAATTAAAGCCACAACGTGATATCACCTCACGCCAGTCAGAATGGATATTATTAAAAAATCAAAAAATAACAGATGCTGATTATGTTGCAGAGAAAATTGAATGCTTATACACTGCTGGCAGAAATGTAAATTAGTTCAGCTACTGTGGAAAGTGTTTTGGTGATTTTTCAAAGAATTTAAAACAGAACTACCACTTGACCCAGCAATCCCATTACTGGTTATGTACCCAAAGGAAAACAAATCATTCTACCAAAAAAACAAATGCATTTGTATGTTTATCTCAGCACTATTCACAATAGCAAAGACATAGAGTCAATCTAGAGGCCAATAACAGACTCGATAAAGAAAATATAGTACTGATTTACCATGGAATACTATGCAGCCATAAAAAATAAGATTATGTCTTCTGCAACAACAGGGATGGAGCTAGGGGCCATTATCCTAAGCAAATTACCACAGAAACAGAAAACCAAATACTACATATTCTCATTTATAAGTAGAAGTTCAACATCGAGCACACATGGACACAAAGAAGGAAACAAAGGCACTCAGGCCTACTTGAGGGTGGAGGTTTGGAGGAGGGTGAGGATTGACAAACTACATATATGGTATTATGCTGATTATCTGAGTGACAAAGTTATCTGTACACCAAACCTTCATGACATGCAACTTACCAATGCAACAAACCTGCACATGCACCTCTTGAACCTAAAAGAAAAGTTGGGAAACAAAGACTATCTCTTCTTCATATTTGAAGGCTAGCTTTTTTGGGTACAGTATTCTTAAATAGAAGGGTTTTTTTCCCTTCAGCCCTTGAAATTATCATTTCATTTCCTCCTGGCCTGTATTGTTTCCATTGAGAAGTCTGTGGCCTGACAAATTGGAGCTCCTTTACATGCTGTTTGCTTATATTCACTTGCTGACTTAAGGATCCTCTCTTTGTCCTTTCCTTTGAGAGTTTTATTATTATATGCCTTCAGAGAGTCTTATTTGGGTCAAATCTATTTAGTGTTCTCTGGCTTTTCTATACCCGGATATTTATATCTTTCTCAAGTTTTGAAATTTTTTCTGTCACTATTTCTTTCAATAAGATTTTTATCCTTTGTTTTTGCTCAACTCCCTCTTCAATACCAATTATTACTGAATACCAATTATTCAATTATTGAATACCAACAATTCTTATATATAGTCTTGTTTGGTAGTTTTTTATATTTCATAGGTGAACTTTGGTCCTTTTTATTCTTTTTTCTTTTTCTCCTCTGTGTATTTTCAAATAGCCTGTTTTTAAGCTCATCGATCCTTTATTCTGCTTGATTCTTCATGCTGTTGAGAGCTTCTGGTGGTTTTTTATTCCGGCATATGTATTTCTCAGTCTCAATATTTCTGTTTGATTTATTTTATTATTATTTCAAGTTTCATTAAATTTCTCTGAAAAATTTTTGAATTGTTTTTCTGTGTTGTCTTGGCGATAACTGAGTTTCCTTAAAATTAATATTTTGGGTGATTGGTCAGAGAGTTTAGATATCACTGTCTCATTTGTTCCTTGCTTTGTCAGTTTGCGGAGGTCATGGTTCCCTGTTTGCAGCTGTTTTCTTGTGAATGTACGTCTATGTCTCTGCACTGAATTATTTAGTTATTTATTCTAATCTATTCTAATCTAATTTATTATTATTTGCCTGGCTTGTTTTGGTTTTTATTGAACTCACTTTCTTAGAGTTTACTTGTAATTTCTTTGTTGAATCTCTTTCTTTTTCCCTCATAGGTCACTGCCTCCTTGGTGGCATTACATGAGACGTTAAGCCCAGGTTTACCTCAGCTCTAATAAATGGACCACTGCTTGTCCAGAATGAGGGAGGTCCCAAAGGGGACATCTTGGCAGTGCAGGAAAGTTGGCTAGGAGTTCATGCCCAGGGCACCTGTGAAACAAATCTTCTACAGTATGCTGCTGATGAATATCCACACTTCTACGTTTAAAGTGTATCCAAAGAGTATCTAATACAAATAATACATGTATCACTATGAAAAAGGGAAATGTACAAAATTGCATTGCATATTTCACATGATCTCAAATATTTGAAAATATGTATAGAAAAAAGACTGGAGAGTTATGAACCAAGATACTATTTATACTTGTTTGGAGCTAAAAAGTTTATGGGTAAGTGTCTTCTTTTATGCTTATAATCAGAAGATAATACTTTTTAAAAAATCGAATTCAATACTATATTCACAGTATAACTAGGGCAGGTCCAATGATGGAAGTTTGCACTATTGGATCAGGGACTTGAAGGCAGAGGACGATCAGTACCATGGATAGCTACCAAAAGCGCAGATGTGGTTGTGGCAAAAAGCTGTCATCTTGAGAATGAGAGCTTAAGTAGTTGGCTCTATATCAGTAAGGCAATCTTATTATCAAAGCATCCTTGCCTAGTTTTTGCCAGATTTTTCCTTTGAATCTATGAAATAAACCTTATATGTTCAAGGTGTTAAAAAACAAAAAACAGGGAACCACATTGTATAGTCTAAAAGTCAGTGGCAGGGAGATTAAAACAAAGGAAAATATTGATAAACCTCAATCAACATCTTGGAGAGTAGGGTAATTGTTGAAAAAATTTAACCTTTCTGCCATAGCTCAAATGCAAGTTTCAGATTTGCTGTTTTCATCCAGAGGCTATTCTAGAAGCCATTAGCTAGTCAGTTTAACTCCTGAATTACAGACAATCTTTTAAGAATGTTATACAGACTTCAATAGCAATCCCTTGATAGCTATTTTCTTCCTTCTTTCCTTTTTTCTTTTATAATTATTTTCTTTCCTCTGGGGTCACTGTGAGAAAAATACTAATGAAGCAGAGGAAACAAATTTGGGATGGAACTTCTCATATGATGATGTCATGTAAAATGAGGCCAAAATTATACAAAAGGAGGCCAAGGTAAAGAAGAATTGGGTCATATGTTAACTAAACTTTTAAAAGAGTAAAATCTTATGAGAATCAGAGGGCCATCTGAATGGTTTCTCCTTCTAAAATAGGTTTAGATAATCATGATTAACAAGGAAGAAATACTCAAGAAATCTAAAAATATAAAATAAAAATTTAAAATGGCTTCCACATCCTCCATGCCATCTCTCAATGAGGAGAACAACCTCAGGCTAAGTTTAGTGGATCAGAAGGAAACAAAGGAGCCTGGGACTTTGTGCTATCTTTGATATATGCTATCACCCCTAGACTTCTTGCTTCTGGACTTCTCATTATTCTGGAAAAAAATAAACCTAGAAATTTTTAAAGAAACTTTAGAGGGTTTCTCCAACTCACCACTAAATGTGTTCATTTTAAGAATCTATTGATAGCCGCTACTATAAAGCATTGCTCTTTCCTAAATACAATATGAACTTGGCTCATTAATTATGTAATATTTACTTATTTTGTGTTAATGCTTGCTGTTTGCCAGGTACTTTGTGACACACCATGGACCCAAAGAATATTGCTTTGAGCTTTTGGAAGTTGCACCTGCCCTGCCTCTTTAACTTTTGTGAGTAGTATGGTTTGGATGTGGTTTCCTCACAAAACAAGAAAGCCTGATAGCCACATTCTGTTCTAGTCATCCACCAAGTTATTGGCTGTAGTGAGTGATGCATGGCCTGAGAGTCTGGAGACCAGTGCTGAGTGAATCTGGTGACTTCATTACCATCTGGCATGAGTATCAGAGGAATCACCTGGCCTGCTGTTACATGTCTAAGTTTTATACTCCCTAAGGTATCCACTTGAAATAAGAGTAATATACATTTCAAAGAAGAAAATGTCCTTACCTGGAACTGCTCCATCAATCTCACTCTCTCAGGGACCCATATTCTTGTGGCTTAAAGAAATTTCCCATAGAGGATTATATTTAGTAACTCTCATAGTGTATAGGGAATCAAATGAATCTCAAATGTTAATTACATATACATAATATTTAGGCCAGTTTCTCATTAAAACCAGGTAAGTCTGAACAAAACCACACTCCCTTGTTGTTTAACACTCAACTTTTAATGATGTCCCTCAGGTTTTCAGGTCAATTTAAACAAAGATAAAAGTACAAAATATTTAAACAATGATTCATGGAACTTATAATTAATTGTCTAATTTTCCCTGCCTTTACCAGAGTATTCTAAGATTATCAATTGTTGAGAACTGTTGAATCTGCTGTGTCTTCAGACCAGGCTATCCCAGGTTGAAGGATGGAGATGTCTGGAAGAGCTTGCCCCTTCTGTGTTCTCTTTACCAACCTTCCCTTTCTCATTCATAAGAATGGGGTGGAAAGGATCCAGGTAATTATCCTTAAGGGTTGAGGTAAGCAGTTTTTGTTCAGCAGTTCAGCCATGTCAGAGCTCTGAGATGTCTTCTCAGTAGTTTTTTGGGTCTTTCTCCACTGGTTACAACATTGCTGTAGCATCTTGAATAATAATAATAATAATAAGAAGAAGAAGAAGAAGCACCTGAACAACAATACACAAAAACAGAAGTGTAGAGGCAGAGACTACTCATGTGCCAGCCAA
>NW_016107571.1:2332298-2336446 GCF_001604975.1 Cebus imitator | reverse complement strand
TGGAGTCTCAGGGTGGCAAGGCCCCAGGCTGCCACAGGACAGACTCTTCCACAGTTGGTATCACAAAACAGTGGAACCTCTTCCCCCTGGATTTAGTGAAGCATTACATATTGGTAACTTTTGGGACCTCCTTTGAAAACTCAATTAAAATTAATTTACAAAGTTTATCCTCATATAAGACCCATTTGGATAAACACAAAAAATTTGCACTTAATTTTTAAAGATTCATTGACCTCTTAAAAGTTTGATAATCCCTGTTCTGGGGTTGTTTGCAAGTATTCAAGGGAGTGAAAAATATAAATTAAATGGAAGATAAATGTTAAGAAAGATCGGGGATAATTTTGCATGTTCTTTGAAAGAGTACTGTGTATGATACTGGTACCAAAACAGATATAGACCAATGGAACAGAACAGAGGCCTCAGAAACGATGCCACATATCTACAACCATCTGATCTTTGACAGACCTCACAAAAATATGCAATGGGGAAAGGATTCCCTATTTAATAAATGGTCTTGGCAAAACTGGCTAACCATATGCAGAAAACTGAAACTGGATCCCTTCCTTACACCTTATACAAAAATTAACTCCAGGTGGATTAAAGACTTAAAAGTAAGACCTAACACCATAAAAACCCTGGAAGAAAACCTAGGCAATACCATTCAGGACATAGGCATGGGCAAAGACTTCATGACTAAAACACCAAAAGCAATGGCAACAAAAGGCAGAATAGACAATTGGGATCTAATTAAACTGAAGAGCTTCTGCACAGCAAAAAAAAACCGTCATTAGACTGAATTGGCAACCAAGGGAATGGGAAAAAATGTTTGCAATCTACCCATCTAACAAAGGGCTAATATCCAGAATCTACAAAGAACTTAAACAAATTTACAAGAAAAAAAGAACTATCAAAAAGTGGGTGAAGGCAGCATGTTCTCATTCATACACAGGTGCTGAACACTGAGAGCACATGGACACAGGGAGGGGAGCATCACACACTGCGGTCAGTTGCGGGGGCTAGGGGAGGGACAGCGGGGAGTGGGGAGGATGGGGAGGGATAACGTGGGGAAAAATACCATATATAGGCAATGGGGGGACAGAGGCAGCAAACCTTGCCATGTATGTACCTCTGCAACAATCCTGCATGATCTGCACATGTACCCCAGAACCTAAAGTACAAATTTTAAAAAGTGGGTGAAGGATATTAACAGACACTTCTCAAAAGAATACATTTATGCAGCCAACAAAAATATGAAAAAAAGCTCATCATCACTGGTCATTAGAGAAATGCAAATCAAAACCACATTGAGATACCATCTCACACCAGTTAGAATGGTGATCATTAAAAAATCAGGAGACAACAGATGCTGGAGAGGATGTGGAGAAATAGGAAAGCTTTTACACTGTTGGTGGGAGTGTAAATTAGTTCAAACATTGTGGAAGACAGTGGCAATTCCTCAAGGTTCTAGTACTAAAAATACCATTTGACCCAGCAATTCCATTACTGGGTATATACCCAAAGGATTATAAATCATTCTATTATAAAGACATATGCATACGTATGTTTATTGCAGCACTGTTCCCAATAGCAAAGAACTGGAACCAACCCAAATGCCATCAATGATAGACTAGATAAAGAAAATGTGGCACATATACATTATGGAATACTATGCAGCCATAAAAAAGGATGAGTTCATGTCCTTTGCAGGGACATGGATAAAGCTGGAAACCATCATTCTCAGCAAACTGACACAAGAACAGAAAACTAAACACCACATGTTCTCACTCATAAGTGGGTGTTGAACAATGAGAACACATGGATACAAGGAGGGGAACATCACACACTGGGCCCTCTTGGGGGTTGGGAGTCTAGGGGAGGAACAGCAGGGGGTGGAGAGATAGGGGAGGGATAGCATTAGGAGAAATACCTAATATAGATGATGGGGTGATGGATGCAGCAGACCACCATGGCACATTTATACCTATGTAACAAACCTGCAGGTTCTGCACATGTACCCCCAAGCTTAAAGTATAATAAATAAATAAATACCATACATAAAATATGTCATTATGAGTCAGTAAAGTTTAGTTGTTTCTTAAAGTCATATTTACTGATATATTTACACAGTGAAATTTACTGTAAGTTTACATGTTGATAAATTTTTTTTAAAAAATTCAACTTTTACTTCAGATTCAAGGACTATGTGTGCAGGTTTGTTACAAGGATACATTGCATGATGCTGAGGTTTGAAGTATGAATGATCCCATCACCCAAGTAGTCATCATAGTACCCATTATGTCATTTTTGAGTCCTTTCCCTCCTCCCTCTCTCTCCCCTTTTGTTATCCACAGTGTCTGTTGTTCCCATCTTTAGGTCCATGTATACCCTTTGCTTAGCTTCCACTTAAAAGTAAGAACATGCAGTATTTGTTTTTCTTGTTCTGATGTTAATTAACTTAGGATAATGGCCTTCTAATAATGTATCCATGTTGCTGCAATGCAGATATGTTCATTCTTCTTTATGACTGCATAGTATTTCATGGTGTATTTGTACCACATTTTCCTTATCCAGGCTAGCATTTATGGGCACCTTTGTTTATTCCATTATCTTTGCTACTGTGAATAGTGCTGCAATGAACATCCAAGTATATATGTTTTTTTGGTAGAATGATTTGTTTTCAAATGGGATCTAATTAAACTTAAGAACTTCTGCAGAGCAAAATAAACTATTGACAGAGTAAATAGACAACCCACAGAATGGGAGAGGATATTTACAAAGTTTGCATCTGACAAAAGTCCAGAATCTATAACCAACTTAAATTTACAAGAAAAAAAAAACTGAACAACCCCATTAAAAAGTGGGCAAAGGACACAAACAGACACTTTTCTAAAGAAGATATACATGCAGCCAACAATCATATGAAAAAAACTCAGTATCACTGATCATTAGAGAAATACAAATCAAAACCACAATGAGATATCATCTTACACCAGTCAGAATGGCTATCATTAAAAAGTCAAAAATAACAGATGCTGGCAAGATTGCAAAGGGAACACTTATACACTGCTGGTGGGAGAGAAAATTAGTTCAACCATTGTGAGAAACAGTTTGGTGATTCCTCAAAGACCTAAAAACAGAACTATCACTAGGCCCAGCAATCCCATTACTGAGTATATACCCAAAGGAATGTAAATCATTCTACCACAAAAACATGTACATGTGTATGTTCATCACAGCACTATTCACAATAGGAAGACATACAATCAACCTAAATGCCCATCAATGTAGACTGGATAAAGAAAATGTGGTACAAATACATTGGACTACTACACAGCCATAAAAAATAATGAGATCATGTCCTTTGCAGGAGTATGGATGGAGCTGGTGGCCATCATCCTTAGTAAACTAATGCAGAAACAGAAAACCAAATACTAATGTTCTCACTTATAAAGTGGGAGCTAACTGATGAAAAAACATGGACCCAAAGAGAAAAACAATAGAAAGTGGGGCCTACTTGAGGGCGGAGGATGGGAGGAGGGAGAGGAGCAGAAAAAACAACTAGTGGGTACTAGGCTTACTACCTGAGTGATTAAATAATCTGTGAAACAAACCTTCATGACATGAGTTTACCTATATAACAAACATGCACACGTACCCTTTAATCTAAAACAAGAGTTTAAAAAAGAAGAAAAAGAAAATAACAGTCCCTCAATTATTTTTAAAAAGAATAATTTGTTTTACTTTAGGTGTATACCCGGTAATGGTATTGCGGGGTCAAATGGTAGTTCTGTTTTATGTTCTTTGACAAATCTCCAATCTGTTTTCCACAGTGGCTGAACTAATTTACATTCCCACCAACAATGTATAAATGTTTCCTTTCTCTGCAGCTTCACCAGCATCTGTCATTTTTTGACTTTTTAATAATAGCTATTCCAACAGGTGTGAGATGGTGTCTAATTGTGATTTTGATTTAGATTTCTCCAATGATTAGTATTGACCATTTTTTCATATGTTTGCTGTCTGTGTGTATGTCTTCTTTTAAGCAATGTCTGTTCATGTCTTTTGTCCACTTTTTTTTTTTCCCCATTTATTTATTTTATTGTATTTTAGGTTTGGGGGTACATGTGAAGAACATGCAAAATTGTTGC
>NW_016107571.1:2206078-2326210 GCF_001604975.1 Cebus imitator | reverse complement strand
ACAGCCGCGCTGGCCGAAACAGCCGCGCTGGTGACCGTGGAGCACCTCTGCCCGGGAATTTCCTAGTCTGTGGGCAATAAAAACACGGCGTCCACTCACCCTCTGCGCTTTCACTGGGAGCTGCAATCCTGAGCTGTTCCTAAACGGCCGTCTTGGATCCACCCCCCTTTTGTCCACTTTTTAATGGATCTATTTGTTTTTTACTAATTGAATTAAGTTTCTTATAGATTCTGTAAACTAAACATTTGGTAATTGCAGTTTGTGAATATTTTCTTCCATTCTGTAGACCGCTGTTTAATATGTTGATAGTTTCTTTTGTTGCGCAGAAGCTCTTTAGTTTAATTAGGTTCCACTTGGCAATTTTTGTTTCAGTTGCAATTGCTTTTGAAGACTTACTCAAAAATATTTTCCTAAGGCTGATTTCCAGAATGATATTTTAGGTTTTCTTCTAGGATTCTTATAGTTTGAGGTCTTCCACTTCAATCCATCTTGAGTTAATTTTTGTATACGGTGAAAGATAGGCATCTAGTTTCATTCTTCGGCATATGGCTAGCTAGCTATCCCAGCACCGTTTATTGAATAGGGAGTTCTTTCCCCACTGTTGAGTTTTGTCAACTTGTTGAAGATTAGATGGCTGTAGGTGTGCAGCTTTATTTCTGGGCTCTCAATCCTTCTGTTTCATTGGTCTATGTGTCTGCCTTTGTACCAGTATTCTGCTGTTTTGGTTGCTGCAGCTTTTTAGTATACTTCAAAGTCGGGTAATGTGATGCCTCCTGTTTTGTTCATTTAGCTTAGGATTGTTTTGGTTATTTGGGCTTTTGTTTGGTTCCAGATGACTTTTAGAATTTTTTTTTTCTAATAGTAAAAATGAAAGTAAAACGCCAGTAGTTTGATAGGGATAGCATTGACTCTGTAGATTGCCTTAAGCAGCACAGTCATTTTAATAATATTTATTCTTCCAATCCATGAGCATGGAATGTTTGTCCATTCATTTGGGCCATCTATGATTTCTTTCAGCGGTGTTCTGTAGTCTTCTTGCAGTGATCTTTCATCTCCTTAGATATATTTCTAAGTATTTTATTTGTGTGTGTGTGGCTATTGTAAATGGGATTGTCTTCTTGATTTGGCTCTCGGCTTGAGCATTATTGGTCTATAAAAATGCTACAGACTGATATTGATTCTTCCTAACCATGAGCATGGAATATTCTTCCTTCTGTTTGTGTTCTCTCTTATTTCCTTGAGCAGTGGTTTGTAGTTCTCCTTGAAGAGGTCCTTTACATCCTTTGTTAGTTGTATTCCTAGGTATTTTATTCTCTTCAATATCATGAAAATGGCCATACTTTCCAAAGTAATTTATAGATTCAATGCTATCCCCATCAAGCTACCATTGACCTTCTTCACAGAACTGGAGAAAAACCACTTTAAGCTTCATATGGAACCAAAAGAGAGCCTGCATAGCCAAGACAATCCTAAGCAAAAGAACAAAGCTGAAGGCATCACGCTACCTGACTTCAAACTATACTATAAGGCTACAGTAATCAAAACAGCATGGTACTGGTAGACCATGTAGACCAGTGAAACAGAATGGAGGCCTCAGAAGCAATGCCACACATCTACAACCCTCTGATCTTTGACAAACCTGACAAAAGCAAGCAATGGGGAAAGGATTCCCCGTTTAATAAATGGTGTTGGGAAAACTGGCTAGCCATGTGCAGAAAGCAGAAACTGGACCTCTTCCTGACACCTTATGCTAAGATTAACTCCAGATGGATTAAAGATTTAAACATAAAACCTAACACCATAAAAACCCTAGAGGAAAACCTACGCAATACCATTCAGGATATAGGCATAGTGAAGGACTTCATGACTAAAACACCAAAAGCAATGGCATCAAAAGCCAAAATAGACTAATGGGATCTAACTAAACTTAAGAGTTTCTGCACAGAAAAAGAAACAATCATCAGAGTGAACCAGCAACCAACAGAATGAGAAAAATGTTTGCAATCTACCCATCTGACAAAGGGCTATTATCCAGAATCTACAAAGAACTAAAACAGATTTACAAGAAAAAAAAAAAAACATTCAAAAGTGGGCAAACAATATGAACAGACACTTTTCAAAAGAAGACATTTATGAGGACCACAAACATATAAAATAAAAAAGCTCATCATCACTGGTCATTAGAGAAATGCACATCAAAACCACATTGAGATACCATCTCATGCCAATTAGAATGGTGATCATTAAAAAATCTGTAGACAACAGATGCTGGAGAGGATGTGGAGAAATAGGAACACTTTTACACTGTGGGTGGGAGTGTAAATTAGTTCAACCATTGTGGAAGACAGTGTGGCAATTCCTCAAGGATCTAGAAGTAAAAATTCCATTTGACCCAGCAATCCCATTACTGAGTATATACCCAAAGGATTATAAATAGTTTTATTGTGAAGACACATGCACACGTATGTTCACTGTGGCACTGTTTACAATAGCAAAGACCTGGAACCAACCCAAATGTCTATCAATGACAGACTGGATAAAGAAAATGTGGCACATATACACCATGGAATACTATGCAGCCATAAAAAAGAATGAGTTGTTCATGTCCTTTACAGGGACATGGATGAATCTGGAAACCATCATTCTTAGCAAACTGACATAAGAACAGAAAACCAAATGCTGCATGTTCTCATTCATAGGTAGGCATTGAACAATGAGAGCACATGGGCACGGGAGGGGAACATCACACACTGGGGTCTGTTGGGGGGTGGGGTGCTAGTGAAGGGACAGAAGGGGGCAGGGAGGTTCAGGAGGGATAACACTGGGAGAAATGCCTGATGCAGGTGATGGGGGGATGGAGACAGCAAACCACCATGGCATGTGTGTACCTATGCAGCAATCCTGCAAGATCTGCACATGTACCCCAGAACTTAAAGTACAATAAAAAGTGCTACGGATCTGGGGGAGCTAAGGGGTGGAGTTGGGGTCTTGCTATTTTGCCCAGGCTAGTCTTTGAACTCCTGGGCTTACATCATCCTCCAATCTCAGCTTCCCAAATTTCTGGGAATATAGGTGTGAGCCGCCATGCCCAGCCATTATTAATTTTTGCACATATGATTTTATAACCTGAAACTTTACAGAAGTGGTTTATCAGTTCCATGAGCCTTTTGGTGGAGTCTTTAATGTTTTCTAGGAATAGATTATATGTTAAGTGAAGAATGGGAATTTTGCTTTTTTTTTTTTTTTTTTTTTTTTTTTTTTTTTTATTGGATCCCTTTTTTTCCTTTTTCTTGCCTAATTGCTCTGGCTAGGATTTTCAGTACTATATGGAATAAAAGCAGTGACAGTGGGCATCTTTGTCTTTTTCTTGTTTTTAAAAGGAATTCTTCCAGCTTTTGCCCATTCAGTATGTTATTGGCTATGGGTTTTTCATAGATAGCTCTTATTATTTTGAGGTATGTTCCTTTGATGCCTAGTTGGTTAAGGGTTTTTGTCATGAAGGGATTTGGATTTTATTGAAAGCTTCTTTTGTGTCTATTGAGATAATAAGATGGCTTTTTGGTTTTTTTTTTTTCTACTTGTATAGTTAATCACATTTATTGATTTGCTTATGTTGAGCCAACCTTGCTTCTCAGGAATGAAGCCTATTTGATCATGTGAATTAATGTTTTGATATGCTGCTGAATTTGATTTGCTAGTATTTTGTTGAGAATTTTTGTGCCTACTTTCACCAGGGATATTGCCTGCAGTCTTCTTATCTTTTATCTTTGCCAGGTTTTGGTATCAGCATAGTGCAATGACACTGGCTTCACAGAATGAGTGAGGGAAGGTTGCCATTTTCTTGATACTTCGAAATAGTTTTGGTAGAATTGGTACCAGCTCTACTTTGTACATCTGGTAGAGTTTCACTATGAATCCATCTGATCCAGGGCATTTTTTGGTGTGTAGCAATTTTTTACTACAAATTCAATTTCAGAACTCAATATTGCTCTGTTCAGGGCTTCGATTTGTTCCTGATTCAACCTTTGGAGGTTGTATGTTTCCAGGAATTTAACCATTTCTTCTAGATTTTCTAGTTTGTGTAATAAAGGTGTTCATAATAGTGCCTGAGAATCTTTTGTACTTCTGTGAGATCAGTTGTAGTGTTACCCTTGTTGTTCCTACTTGTGTTTATTTGGATCTTCTCCTTTTTTCTTTTGTTTTGTCTGATTGTTTTTGTTGTTGTTTTTGAGACAGTCTTGCTCTGCTGTCCAGGCTGGAGTGCAGTGGTGCAATCTTAGCTCACTGTGACCTCCAACTACTGGGTTCGAGTGAGTCTTGTGCCTCAGCCTCCTAAGTAGCTGGGACTACAGACACATGCCACCACACCCAGCTAATGTTTGTATTTTTAGTAGAGATGGGGTTTCATCATGTTGGTGAGGCTGGTCTTGAACTAACTTCAATTGATCTGTTGGCCTCAGCCTCCCAAAGTACTGGGATTACAGGCATGAGCCACTGAAACCAGCCTTTTTTTCTTTGTTAATCTAGCTAGTGGTCTATCAATCTTGTTGTTTCTTTTATTCTTGTTTTTGTAGTTCCTTTTGGTGTGATGTTAGATTGTTAATTTGAGAATTTTTTAATTTTTTCATGTAGGTGTTTAATGCTAGACACTTTCCTCTTAACCTTACTCTTGCTCCATCCCAGAGATTTTGCTATGTTGTGTCTCTGTTTTCATTTATTTCAAAGTTTTTTTTTTCTGCCTTGATTTTATTGTTTATCCAAAAGCAAAACAGGAGCCAGTTGTTTAATTTTCATGTAATTATTTGGTTTTGAGACATCTTCTTGTTACTGATTTCCATTTTCATTCCACTGTGGTCTGACAGTGTGGTTGGTATGATTTCAATTTTTCTGAATTTATTGAGACTTGCTTAATGGTTGAGCATGTGGTCAATCTTAGTATATTCCAAGTGCAGATGAAGTAATATATATTATGTGGTTGCTAGATGCAGTATTCCACAGATGTCTATTAAGTCCAATTGGACAGATGTTGAATTTAAGTCCAGAATTTGTCAGTTTTCTGCCATGATAATCTGTCTAATGCTTTCAGAGGGGTGTTGAAACCCCCCACTATTATTGTGGCTATGTCTTTTCATAGGTCTAGAAGTAGGTCTTTTATGAATGTGGGTGCCCCAATGTTGGGTTCATACATATTTAAAATCATCAAGTCTTCTTGTTGAATTGAACCCTTTATCATTATTTAATTCCTTTCTTTGTCCTTTTTGACTCTTGTTGGCTTAAAGTCCGTTTTATCTAATATAGGAGCGAATTTTGCTCTTCTTTGTTTTCTACTTGCATGATAGATCTTTCTCCAACCATTTACTTTGAGCTGATGGGTATCATTTCATGTGAGATGGGTCTTCTGAAGACAGCAGATGGATGGGTCTTGTTTTTTTTTTTTTTTGTTTTTTCCAACTTGCAACTCTGTGCCTTTTAATTGGGATGTTTAGACAATTTACATTCAAGGTTAATACTGAAATATGAGGTTTTTGTACTTTGTGACGTTTTTAGAAAATTGCTTTGTGGTTTATGTTGTGTGGTTTCTTTATAGGGTCTGTGGACAACGTATTTACATGTGTTTTTGTGGTAGCAGGTATTCTTTTGTTTTCATGTTTAGAATTCCCTTAAGTATTTCTTGTAAGGCTGAACTAGTGATAATGAATTTCCTTAGCACTTGCTTATCTGGAAAAGATTTTATTTCTCCTTCACTCATGAAGCTTATTTTTGCAGGATATAAAATTCTTGGTTGAAATTTATTTTCTTTAAGAATGCTGAAAATAGTCCTCCAATCTCTCCTGGTTTGTAAAGTTTCTGCTGAGAAGTATGCTGTTAGTCTAACAGGGTTCCCTTTGCACATGATCTGACCTTATTTTCTAGCTCCCTTTAAAATGTTTTTTTCCTTAGCATTGACCTTGGACAGCCTGGTGACTACACTCCTTGTTGATGTTCATTTTGTATAGTATCTCACAGGTGTTCTCTGAATTTCTTGTATTTAGATGTCAAGCTCTTTAGCAAAATTAGGGAAATTTTCTCTTTTTTGTTTTGTTGGGACAAGGTCTCATTCTGTCACTCAGACGGTAGTGCAGTGGCATGATCACAGCTCACTTTGACCTTCCAAGCTCATGCAACCCTCTCACCTTAGCCTCCCAAGTAGCTGGGACTACAAGTGCATACCTGGCTTATTTAAAAATATATATTTTTTAAATTTTTTATAGAGATGGGGTCTCATCATGTTTCCCAAACTTGTCTCAAAATCCTGGGCTCAAGTAAGCCTCCTGCCTATGCCTACATGGGGTTACAGGTGTGAGCCACGATGCCTGACATGGAAATTTTCTTGAATTATTCCTTTAAATATGTTTTCTAGGTTGTTAACTTTTTCTCCTTCTCTCCCAGAAATGCCACAAATTCATAGATCTGGCCACTTTACATAATTCCATATTTCTCAAAGACTTAGCTCATTTTTTAAAGTCTTTTTTTCTTCATTTTTGTCCAACTAGGTTAGTTCAAAACACTAGTCCTTAAACTTTGAAATTATTTCTTCTGCTTGACCTCATCTATTAATTAAAGCTTTTTTATCATATTTCGAAATCCCTTAAGTGAGTTTTTCCATTCCAGAAGTTCTAAATGATTTCAAGAAGTTTATCTCTTCCTTCATTTCCTGAAATGTATCATAAAATGTATTTATTTCTATAGAAGTTTCTTTGTGTTGGTTTTCAATCTTTTCTTATATCCTGTTTAGCTTTCCTGTAATCCATGTTTTGAATTCTTTACCTGTCATTTCTGAGTTTCCATTTTACTTAGGGGCCAGTGCTGGAAAGCTAATGTGAGCCTTTGGTGGTGTCACTTCATTGAGATTTTTCATGGTGCCAGAATTCCTGAGATGGTTTCTTCTCATCTGAAGACACTGGCCCTTTTAAATTTTGTAATCATTTTTATGTGTATAGGATTTTTTCCTTTCTCTCTTTTCCTATCATATTATTATATTTTTCTGTTCCTTTCCCTTCTTTTCTAAGGAGTGTGACTGCAGAGAATGTTGGGTAGGGTCTATGGTTATGCTTCCATAGCTCTATGCAATTCTGTCAGCAGGTTTTATATTGGGCTGTACAGTTTATCTACAAGCTGGTAGATGGTGCTTATGGGTAAGGGTTGGCTATGGGCAACATGGCTGATCCTTTTTTACTGGGAGAAACTTTCTGTTGCCTCAGGCAATGGACTGACCCTGGGGTTCCCAGTGGTCAGGGTTCCATGCTCAGCCTCGGGGAAGATTGGTGGGGTTGGACCAGGCAGGCCCATGTACGGGTCTCCCAATAGCAGCACAAGCACCAGCACTGAGGGAGAATCTAGTGAGTGGTCACCAAGTGCCCAGAGTTATGTCTAGGCATGGAGCTGGGAAAGCTCCTTAGCCCCAAGTTCTCTGCATGGGAATGAGGGCTGATAACTTGGTAAATGTGCACAGTAATTTTATTGTGTACATTTTATTGTGGTGACAGATAAAAGAATTTTATCATGCCAAAAAAAAGTTCCTTTGAACCTTTTTACAGTCTTTTCACTTATTCCCTGCTCCCAACATTGGCAACTACTCATCTGATTTCTTTATCTATAGTTTTGCATTTTCCAAAACATTTAAATGGAATCATGCAATTTGTAGACTTTTATGTCTGGATTCTTTCACTTAGCATTGTACTTTTGAGATGTATTCATGTTGTTGTAAGCTAACAGTAGTTAGTTTCTTTTTATTGCTGAGATATATTTCATTGTGTAAGTATGCCATAATATATTTATTCATAAGTTTGTGGTCATTTGGGTTGCTTCTAGTTTGACTATAGCTGCTATAAATATTTGTGTATAGTTCTTTGAGTGAACTTATGTTTTTATTTCTCATTGGCAAATTCTTAGGAGTAAAATTGCTGGATCATATGGTAAATATATGTCTAACATAGTAAGAAAATCTCTTAAACACATTTTAAGAAAAAAATCTTCAAAAATTTTAGACTATATGCTGGAGAAATCTTTATCTTAAATGCTCTGAGATGGTGGGCCAGTTACATAAGATTTCTGAGCCTCAGTTTCTTCATCTGTAATGTGGTGATAATATCTCCTTTATAGAGTTGGTCTTATAATTGATGTTATAACTTTAAAAATCATTAATGAGATAACATAGGTAAAGGACTGAAAAATTAAGACTGTGCAATTAATAAAATACTAGACATTTTAAAATGTTTTGTACACATAACACAACTTTGACTCTCTATTTTCATCTGGTGGTAACACATAAAAATTTTAGAAGTAAGTTCTTCTAGAAGAGATACAACCCATTTAAGGATGAAATCTTACAAACTACTCTCCAACATCATTAACTGATCATTTCTGAAAGTCCGAAGCGCTACATGAAAGTCCAAAGTGCTACACGTAAGAAGCTTCTACCAATGTTTGAGACTTCTGCAACTGGAAAAGATAAAAGGTAGCTTACATGGGCCCACTGGCACAGCCAGTAGGGAAGAAATAGCCCTTTCTGGGCCTTTCCAAGGTGTGCATTACATTTTCTATATGAATTTTCTAAGAAGTCTGAATGTAGAGCCCTCCACAGCAAATCAGCAGATTTGGAGTACCATGTTGGGCCTGTTCTGCTATTATAATTTCATGATTATTCTAGCTAAGTGGTCTTGAAGATCCAGACCTAGTAGATAGTTGCAGGATAAATTAGAGTGTGGGAATGTAATTTTAAGAGATAAATTCCAGCTGAGTGTGATGACTTATCCCACTTCAGCCTCCCAAAGCACTAGGATTACAGGGGTGAGCTCAGGAGTTCAAGACCAGCCTGGGAAACAAAGCAAAACCTCATCTCCACAAAAAAAATTAAAAATTAACCAGGCATGGGGGTACATGCCTATAATCCTAGCTACTTGGGAGGCTGAGGTGAGAGGATTGGTTAAGCCTAGGAGTTCGAGACTACAGTAAGCCCTAATTATACCACTGCTTTATAACCTGTGCAATTGAGTGAGACCCTGTGTCAGAAAGAAAGACAGTGAGAGATAAAATCCCTAGAAGTGAAAGGGAGAGGATAAAATGGAACATGGCTGCCACTCTCTAATGTATAGGTTTAAGGGCAGAAGGCCAAGAATTTTTGGCAGCCAAAAGTGAGGATATGATGCAGTCAGAGATCCATCCATTTATTTACTGAACAAATATTTATTGAATACTTCTTATGTAGGTCAGAAAGTTGCTGGATAAATGTAACTGAATGCATTCTGGGCCTGGAAGTGAATACCCAAGTCTGGCTTCATGAGCACAATTCACATGTGAAGAACAGGAAGAGACAACCTCAGAATTTCATGGGTGGCATCCTCAAACTGACCAGGAAAATCCCAGGCAGCTAATGTTCTGCTACTTCTCCTCTGCTGCACCTGTCTACTGCAATCCCTACTGTCTTGGTGGCATCTAGGGGATATCAAACCCTATCTGATAACGATTTTAGGGAGGGCCAGGGAGTTGAAGTCTGGAGAATGCCTTGGAGAAGTTTGGAGAATGGACGTGACTTAGATCATCAAGAACTGTACACTATAAGTTGACCACTAGCCACTGCCCAACTTTTATAACACTTCCTTTTACCCAGCAGTCTCATTCTTGTTGCAAAGAATAGAATCCATCACCATCATCACCGCCAAAACACACACTTAGACTCCATTTCTAGATTTTAAGGAAAATAAGATTCCCAAGGACAGTCATCTATTTGTGAAAAATGTTGACAAGTTTTTCTCCAGGGAGGTCCAACAATTTACATTCATATTGGCAATATACGAGAATGTCTGTTTCTCTGAATCCCCATCAATATATATCAAGCTTTTTATTCATGTTAATCTGGGAGTCAAATAAAACATATCTTACTATATTTTAGCTTGTATTTAACTTACATTTTTAACTTATATTTCAGTGCAAATACCAAGAAACCATATAGAGAAGCGGTGGTGTCTGTGGTCAAGCTGCCTGAGTTTGAATCCTCATTACACCACCAGCTGAATGGATCTGAGAAAACTTCTTAATCTCTCTATGCTTCAGTTTCCTCATCTATAAAATGGAGATAAGAAGAGGGTCTACTTCAACAAAAGGTTGTTGTGGGAATGTAAAGCACAGACCCTGGCACATGGGACATGCTTAATAAATACTACCTACTGAGAGTGAAATTCATCACCTTTTAAGTTTGTTTAAGGGCCATCTAATCTAATTTCCTTTCTGTTAACTCATTTAAATTTATTCATTTTCTTCTTGGGCTATTGAGATCTTAATACATTTCAGAAATTAGCCATTTGTATATACTATAAATTGCAAATCTATTTTCCAAGCTTGTAATTAATTTGACTTTGTTTGGGTGGGTTTATTTTATGTCCTCTGGTTTTTAATTATAGTTTGAAAGTCCTACTACACTGTGAGATTACAACAAGAAATACTCTGTATTTTTCATCAGATGCATGGGGACACTTGATATTCTATCCTCTTTGTCCCTTTTCCTCTTCTATGTCTTCATCTCTGCTTGCTGCATCTTGGGTCATTTTTTTCAACAAACACTTCCATTCATTATCTCTTTATACCTTCTTTGGGGTTTGGTTTGTTCTTGTTTTTCTAGTTCCTTAAGATGCATTTTTAGGTTATTTATTTAAAATATTTCTACTTTTTTATGTAGTTGTTTATTGTCCTCTTACTACTAAACTGCCCTCTTAATACTGCTTTTGCTGTATCTCATGGGTTTTGATATATTGTGTTTAGGTTATCATTTGGCTCAATCAATGTTTAAATTTTCTTTCTAACTTCTTCATTGACTCATTGGTCATTCAGGAGCATTTTGTTTAATTTACAGGTGTTTGCGCAGTTTTGAAAGTTCCTCTTGTTATTGATTTCTGGTTTTATTCCATTGTGCTAAGAAAAGAAACTTCGTATGATTTCAATTATTTTACATTTGTTGAGACTTGTTTTATGACCTAACAAATAGTCAATTCTGGAGAATGTTCCATGTGCTGAAGACAAAAATGTGTATTTTTCAACTGTTGGATAAAATATTCTATAAATATCTGCTAGGTTCATTTGGTCTAAAGTACAGTTTAAATCCAATGTTTCATTATGGATTTTCTGTATAGATGATCTGTTCAATGCTGAGAGTGGAGTGTTGAAGTCCCCAGCTGTTATTGTAATAGATTCTATCTCTTCCCTTTAGATCTAATATTGTTTGTTTTATATATTTAAGTGTTCTGGTGTTGCATGCATATAAACTTATAATTATATCATCTTGCTGAATTCATCCCTTTATCATTTTATAATGATTTTCTCTGTTTCTTTTTACAGTTTTGGACAGTTTTAGAGTCTGTCTTATCTAGTGGTTTGCTCACTTTTGCTTTCAGTTTGCAGAGAATATCTTTTTCCATCATTTTACTCTCAGTCTTTATGTGTCTTAACAGGTGAAGTATTGCGTTGTAGGAGCACATACTAGATTATGTTTTCAAAAATTGATTCAGCCAATCTGTTTCTTCTAAGCATGGAGTGTAAGTCATTTATATATTCAAGGTTATAATTGATTGGCAAGACTAACTGTCATTTTGTTAATCGTTTTCTAGTTGTTTTGTATATCTTTTGTTCCTTTCTTCTTCTCTTATTGGTTTAATTATTGCAGTTTGGAAGTTTTCTGTAGTAATAAGGCTTATTTCTTCTCTGCTTTTCATTCGTGTGTCTATTAGCGATTATTATACTTTTGCATGTCTTCATAATGATGGTTATCATTTTTCACTTCCAGAAATAGGAGTCCCTTTAGTATTTCTCATAAGGTCAGTCTGGTAGTAATGAATTTCCTTCAGTTTTGCTTGTCTGGGAAAGACTTTATTTCTTTTTCCTTTTTTTTTTTTCTCTTTTTTGAAATGGGGTCTTGCTATGTTGTTCAGGCTGAACTCCTAGGCTCAAGCAATCTTCCCACCTCAGCCTCCTAAGTAGTTGAGACTACAGGCACATGTCATCAAACCTGGGTCTCCCTTATTTCTGAAGAATAGCTTTACTGAGTATAGTATTCTTGGCTGCCCTTTTTTTTCCTTTCAGCACTTTGAATATGTCATTACATTCTCTCCTGGCCTGTAAGGTTTCTGAGGATAAATCTGCTGTTAGTCTAATGGAGATTTTTTACATATGACTTAATGTTTTCTTTTGTTGTTTTTAGAATTCTTTCTTTGTGGGTGCTTGAAGTCCTCCTACTTTCAATTTTCCCAAAGAGTCTCATGAACTTATTGTGGTAGCCGGGTCTTGAGGTGCAGGTTCACTGTTTATGGCAGGGTTGGATGTAATTTGCCTGCAGAGCTACAATCTGTGACTCTGAGGAAACTCCTAGCAGCTTGGACCCAGAGAGTTTGGTTTTAGCTGTGATTCTACCCCTGTGGAGAAGGTATCTCCAACTCCAGGGAAGGAAAGGAGCTCTGGAGTTTAGGATACAGAGAATAAGGTATAGCTGCAACTCAGGAGCCTGGTCCAATAGAGCCCAGTGGAAACTTGGGTTCCTGGGGATGGGGCAACATGTAGTGGTGACTCTGGGGTGGTGGACTCAGTAGTATCCCAGATTCTGTGAGGCTAGGTGCAGCAGCACGTTTTCATAATGGCCAAGCACAGCTGTTGTTTGGGCCCTGGGGTCAGGGAAACAGCACAATGATGACTGCCCTCCCTACACAGAGGGCTTTCTTGGCAGCTCAGCCTCCAGGAAAGTAAGGTATTAGAGTAGTTTGGCCTACAGGGTAGAGTGTCTCAGCTCGGCCACTGCTATGTTTCCCTGGAACACGCGGTACTACATCAGCCCAGCCCTGAGCTGCTTGGGTTCCAGGGCACCAATTCCCCAGGGTTTATTTGCCACTTCAGCCCAGGCTTAGGCATGGAGGGTGGCTGTTCTGTGCTGCCAGGCACTATTTCCCTGAGATGTGGGGCTCTGCCATGGCACTGTTTTCTCAAGAGGCAGTACACAGTTTCAGTTGAGGCCCTTAAAGGCAGGGCACAGCCATGACTGACAGAGGTAGATGGGGCTATTCTGCTAAAGCACCGTTTTCTCAGGAAGAAGTGTGCAGCTTCAGCTCCAGCCAAAGTGGGAGAGAGGAGTTGTAGCTGGAGCTGCTTGGCCCCATGGGCAAAGGTATAGTAACAGTTGCTTGCAGCTTGGCTTTGGGATGTTAAGCCACTGGGCAGGGATAGTTCAAAGGTGCTTTAGCCTCAGGGACGGAGGAGAGCTGTGGCTACTCTCCCTTGAAGAAGGCACTCCAGCAGTACTTCCAGTTCCAAAATGGGGTAAGACAGTAGCTGTGCAGGCCACAGGGGGTGTGGCACAGTGTCGGCTCCTTCTCTTGGGGGAACACAGCTGTGTGGACTCCAGGCAGCTCCCTCAGCTGGACTTGGTGCATGTGAGAACTTCAGGGGGACCCCAGCAATGAGAAGTGTAGGTGCCCAAGGAGCTGGTGGGGTCACTGGGATCCTCTTGTCTACCTTTGAACCATAAAAAGAGGTTCCTCCTGCTATCTAGCTGATTCTGGTTGGGAGGTGGGTGGTGAAGGCCAGGCATTTCCTTTCATTCTCTGTGTGGTCAGCCTCAGTTTCTGTGTGCTCACCGGCTTTCTGTCACTCCCTTGCCGTACTCAGTCACTCTTCTTCAGTTACTTTTATTAAAATGTGGTTGTTTATGTGTCGTTTGGTGTCTTTGTTGGACAAAGGAGCACTAGAAGCTTTGCGTCAGCCGTCCTGCTAACATCATTCTTCCCCTAATTCTCTCTTCATCAGTCTACAAATCCATCTATTAAATTCTAAATTTGGCTAGCCATATTTTTCATTTCTAGAATTTAGTTTTGCTTCTCTTTCAGTTGACTGATTCTTTTCCTACAGTGTCCTCCTCTCGCTGTGCGAAGTTACTCCTCCTCTTTCTCTTTGAGCTTACCTAACTGAAAGACTCTGGTTTTTTCTACTAACCGCAGCTGTTTGTGTGTGCACTCTGCCACTCCCTCTCTAATCAGTTTGTTTCCTTATGTGACTTGTGATTTTTTTTTTTTTTTGAGATGGAGCCTCATTCTCTTGCCCAGGCTGTAGTGCAATGGCACGATCTCCGCTAACTGCAACCTCCAACTCCTGGGTTCAAGCAGCTCTCCTGCCTCAGCCTCCTGAGTAGCTAGGATTACAGGCATCTGCCACCGAGCCCAGTTAATTTTCTTTGTATTTAGTAAACACAGGGTTTCACCATGTTGGTCAGGCTGGTCTTGAACTCTTGACCTCAGGTGATCCACCCACCTCTGCCTCCCAAAGTGCTGAGATCACAGGCATGAGCCACCGCGCGTGGCCCGACTTGTGATATTTTTAAATCATGAGCTTATCTTCAAAGAGGGTTGTTTTTCATGGAAGACTCTCAGGTCCTGGGACCTGGGAACAATCTTGCGGGGCAGTTTCAAATTCCTTTGCTGTAATTCTATGAATTTCATTGGTTCCAGAGAAATTTTGTAATATATCTTGACTCTAGACTTCCATACTCCTGGGGTGTGCAGTTTAGAGATCATGTATGCTGAACCAGCTTGAGGGGTTAATTTCCTCACATTAATTTTTTTATATGTTCTTATAAGCCTATCAAGCTTCCTTGTGGTATCTCTGAGCTGTGAAACAGAGGAATTTCGTCTCTTCCTTCATAAACAGGTAACTCTCAACTCCTCTATATGGCGGGTTTGCTTCCAGCTCCTTGACATGCAAAGGCCCTGGTTCTCATCAACCTTCTCTCTATTCCCGTTAAAACTCTATCACCCTGACACTGAGTACCCTGAATGTACTCAACTTTGGCTCCATGCTCCCTTCTCAAGTTCTGTGGTTCCTCTTTATTTCTGGCACCTGGGAATGTTGCCTTCTTTCTTTACACAGGGTTCATAGTTTAGGTAAAAATTTATCCTTAATTATCTTAGCTGTTTATGCGAAAAGAAAATTATACACGTCAATGCAAATCACTCTATTGCATAGGAATTTCAGAAAGACCTTTATGAAATGCAAAAATTATCATATTGTTCTCCTACTTAACGTTTTCAATGTTGTTTCATTGGCCTTAAGATAAAGTCCAAAGTCCTTTACCTGGGAAATAGTAGAACAGAGCAGCTTAGGGCATGGCTTCAAGAGTTAGAATGATTTCAGTTTTTATCCATGTATATTTTCTCAACTATGTGACTTTGGACTAGTTAATGTCCTAGCCAGTTTTCTCATCTGCAAAACAGAGATAATTGTAGCCCCAACTCCATATAGTTGCTGTAAATTCTAAATGAGACAAGGTTGTGGTCAGTCTGCAAGAGTGGAACGAACTTCTACTCCAGATTTGGTTAAGACTGATGATGCCAAACATGTGCCAAAGGGTATGAAACGGTTTGTGACTCATGTAATAAGGCTTTCTGGGGAGAGCACAGCAGGTCCAAGCAGGCCCAAAAATGGCTTGAGAAAGCAGGAAGAAGATATGTGGCTTAGCTTTATTGTGGTTTGGTGTGAGGGTTCAGAATTGTAATTAAAGACAATACACATAAAACACACAGCATGGTGCCCACAACATCTTAGGCAATAAATGTTGGTTATTATAATAATATTGTTTTCATGATTTAGAAGAATTTTCATGACCTTAGTAATGCCATTTTCCCCTTTTACCCTCATCATTCTACCCTCCAGCCACACTTCAATTTTCTTGGATTCTTAAAGAAAACATGGTCTCAGCGTCTATCATCTTGGTTTCTTTATCTGTAAGAACTTCCATTGCACCCTTTTACTTAGCTAGTTCTCACTCTCTCTTCAGGCTTTAAGTTAAGCAAAATTTCTTTCAAGCGGTCTTTCCCGACTCCTCAACAAGTTTATACTCACAGCTCTGCTCTTCCACACATACATTGTAATTCGTTTATTTCTACTTTTTCCAACTGTTTTGAAGGCTTTATGGTGACTTGATCTCTCAAACCTGGCACAGTGTCCAACACATAATAGATGCTCAATAAACATTTGTTGAATGATGCAGTATCTCATTCAGTCCTCTTAATACTATAAGTCAGTCACTATTCACTTTGCCAGTGGAAAAATCTAAGCTCAGAGATGTTAAATGATAACTGAGTGCCACACAGATATTAAATCATGTATCAGACATTAAAGCCCAGATTTCTAACCCTTCCCTACATTAAACAGCATGTTTTCCATCTCTCTTTGCTGTTGTTGTGTTGTTGGTGTTGTCTGTATGGTTCATTTGTTTGTTTGAGACAGGGTCTTACTCTGTCACCCAGGCTGGAGTGCAGTGGCGTGATCACGACTCTCTGCAGCCTCAGCCTCCCAGGCATAAGTGATCCTCCCTCCTTAGGTTCCTGAGAGGTGGGACTATAGGTGCATGCCACCTTGCCCAGCCAATTTTTTAAATGTTTTGTAGAGTTGGGGTCTGTCTTCTATCTCTTACTGGATCCATTATAATTAAGGTAGATGAAGTAGAAATAAAGTGGATTCCCATCTAAATAGTGGGATTTGAGAGATACGGGAAGCCTTCTTATCAACTTGTTCCCTCCTCAAGAACTGATACCAACATCTTAGCTTAGAAGTTTATCCATTAGTTTACATTAACCTATATGAATGCCAGTTGGTAAGGAGAATACAAGGATTACTCCCAGTTATCAAAGTTTACAAATTTTTTTAAATTCATCTCTTCAGCTTGACTCCCCAAATCCTGTGCACTCTTGCTCCAGCCCACCTGTTCAGCTGTCTCCAGCCCGTCTACCCCTTGCCCTGCATTGCTCACTGTCCCTCCACACTGCCGTGTGTTTGTCCTCACCCTTCACTCTGCCTAGTGGTTGTTTTGAGACGGAGTCTCTCTCACTCTCACCCAGGCTGGAGTGCATTGGCGCAATCTCAGCTCACTGCAACCTCTGTCTCCCAGGTTCAAGCGATTCTCATGTCTCAGTCTCCCAAGTAACTACAGGCACAAGCCACCATGCCTGGCTAATTTTTTGTACTTTTAGTAGAGGCAGAGTTTCGCTATGTTGGCCAGGCTGGTCTCAAACTCCTGACCTTAGGTGTTCCAACCACCTCGGCCTCCCAAAGTGCTAGGTTTACAGGTGTGAGCCACTGTGCCTAGCTCTGCCTCGTATTTTTTTTTTTTCTGCTTTCCTCATCTGGATAAACAATTCATGATTCAAGAAGACAGTCTCTATTTAACTTCTGTTAAGTAGTCACAAAAATAATGCATCCCCAGAAACCTAAGATCTCTACAAAACAAGGCAATGATACTCAGCATCATGGTTCCTGCCCAGTTAGGGCTGCTCCTTTCAAAACCATGGGTGGATTCCACCACTTACTTTGTATCCTGAATTTAACGACGACAACAAGAAAACCCAAAACTCTCTGGTCAAGGCTCTGAATCTCCTACACAGCCGGTTTCCTTTCCTCTGTGTCACCTAGAAGAATACCTAAACCATTCACAGAGAAGGCAGCAATGAATGGACATACCAAGGCAATAATAAAAATGGGCTTGTAACCAACGTAGTTTTCTTCCTGTGTTGAATCATCCTCACCCTGTTTAACTTGTGCTCAGGAAGGGGTTCTTCCCTGGAAAAAGGAGGAAGATGCAAATCCTACGAGCAACTGGGATCCCACCTTTTTGTTGATCACCAGTCTTTCACTCTCGGGGTTTTTACCTGTGATGATCAAAAGGGAAAAGCTCCTGCACTTCCCTTTATACACCACTTGAGGGCCACAGAGTCAAACCAGACCAAGAAGCAGCAGCAGGGAAAAGAAGGCAGAGATGAAGGTGAACCTGCTTGAGGCTGGCAGCTCTGTAGTCTCCCACACATTCCTCTGCACTTCCTTATCTTCCAGGACTGAGGTAATGTGCTCCCCTCCCTGATTCGGAGCTAGAAATACACCTTTCCAGGTTGGGATTTTCCCATGAAATAATGAGGTATTGCCTAGTTGTTCCTATAAGGTTTTCTAGGAGAAAAGTAGAAAAGGCCTAACTTCCCTCTTAGATTGTCTAGAGTAATAGGTCTAGATGTGTGTGGGCTCCCCAGTCTCCTTTCTGACTCTAACAAAGGCTCTGGCAGTATAGCACAGTGGCAGGAGCCCAAGTCAGGAACCAGATACCCTGGGTTCAAATTCCAGCTCTACCACTTACTGGCTGGGTGACCTTGGGAGAGTTATTTAACCCATCTATGCCTCCGTTTCTTCTGTGAAATGGCCGATAGTAGTACTTACCTCACAAGGGAGCTCAGAGGTCTAAAAGCACTCAGTTCGATAGTTGGCAAGGACACAAACGTTGTCTGCTATTATTATGACTTTCTCCCCCAAAATGTACTTCAAATCTCTAAATCCTGTAAGTGGTACCCTGGTGGAGAGCTGGTGGTCCAGAACAGGCATCCTGAGGATTTTTTTTATCCCTCTTCTTATTCTTTCTCTTCCTTCTGCCCCAGAAAAATAGTTCAGCATGGAAGTTAAGAAACTGGACACTGAAGACAAACACACATAACCTGAAGTAAAACACTTGTTCCATTCTCTGTGTGACCTTGGGAAAGTGATTTAATCTTTAGTGCCTCAATTTCCTTATCTGTGAAATGGGGATAGTATGATAACAATTACGCCTCATAGGCATATTGTGACTATTACATGAGATAGTGCATGGGAAGCTCTGATATGAGTGCTTGGCATATTGTAATTGCTCATTCAGTGTCAGGTATTATTGCCATTCATCTTGCATCCCACAGCTATTTTCTATGCACCAACCAAGCACGAAGCACCCTTAGACACTGGTCACTATTAAAACAATCCCTATTCTTAAGGAGCTTAAGAGCGTCCAAGTTAAGATTTGCCAACCCTTGATTCACCTTGTGGGAGCCACTGTCACTATGACCTTGTTTGGAGAGACAGGCGCTCAGAGAGGTACGTCTCAGATGATATTTCCCTTGCAGAATCTGTTCAGAAAGGCCACTCAGCCTTGGATCTCTTCCTTTGTGGGATCCAGGAATCCTATAGTTTCCCAGGTGGTTCTGGCTCTAACTCTAATTACCTCTCTGCACCCAGGCTCTCTGACTCTACTGACCTGCTATTTTGAGTCAGAAGAAATAGCAGGAACAGGCTAGGAGAGTAATTTCGAGGTGTTCTAGCTCAAACGCTAGATCTTCTGCTTCCATCTGGTAATTTATTTAACCTCTCTGAGCCTGTTTCCTCATCAGCAAAATGGAGTAAAACAGTACCTACCTCATAAGGCTGTTGTGAGCATTAAATGAGTAAGCATATGATAGTAGTTTAGAGTGTTGTCTGGCATGAAGAAAGCACTACAGAAGAATTTGTTATTATGAATATATTTTTCAATTGACAAGTAGAAATTATATATATTTGTTATGCACAACATATCTTGATATATGAATACATTGTGTAATGGCTAAAACAAGCCATTTAACATGTCCATTGTCTCACATACTTATTTTTATGTGATGAGAACACTTCGAATCTACTGTCTCAGCAATTTTTAAGTACACAATATATTATTAACTTTAGTCACTGTGATGTATTATAGACCTCTTAAACGCGTTCCTCCTAACTGAAATTTTCTGTTTGTTGACCAAAATCTCCTGTAATCATAGTTACGATTGTTAACTTCAAAGAGAGTCAACATAGCATGGAATCTACCTGACCGACCTGGAGGCGTCCCCCTGCAAGTGTGGCTAATGATGATGTTCTCTCAATTCACCAGTACTCTTCTCTGACACAATTTGACAAGGCCTGGTCCTAGGGGACAGCAGAAAAGAAAGATCGAGGACCAAGGAGCTGGAGGAAGGTAGAAAAAAGTGGCCACGTGAACACCATTAGCAGCAACATTCCGCTGTCTCCAGCCCCGCGGCACCTCGGGAGCTAGATGGAACCATTTCTTTAGGGAAAACGCAGTTGTGTGTACAACCGCAAGCTGCGCGTCCAGGTGACCAGTCCAGAGTTTTTCCCCACCACCTCCCTGCACACTTCTTTTTTCCTCTTTGCAGAAAGTCAGTGGGAACAGGACGTTTTCCTGGAGGATTTCAAGAGAACCCACCTCGGATTTGCAGCTTAAGTCATGAAAGCTCTTGGAAACAGGCCAAGGAGACGTGGTCATTTCTGCCTCCTACCACTAGAGGGAAGCGCGTCACCACAGGAAACCTTGAGCCGCGAAACCCCTCACCCTGTGCGGAGAGATTCCTTCCCAAGGCCTGGAGGCAGGTCTTCCAATCCCGTTTCCCCGGGGTTTGGCCTAGGATCTGGACAGCACTTTATAATTACAGACATTCTGCCTGCTTAGGCCTCTCACCCCAGGCTGTGCCCCCGCGGGTGCTCAGACATTTCTGTTGCCTGATGAGGAAAAAAATGGAATGAGGGAAGGGGGTGGAGGGACAGCGCCATCCACGGGGCAGGACCTAGGCTGGACTCACCCCCGGGCGCCCCTGCGAATTGGGCGTCAGCATTTGGGGAGGGGTAACATGGGGAAAAATGCCAGATATAGGTGATGGGGAGGGAGGCAGCAAATCACACTGCCATGTGTGTACCTATGCAACAATCCTGCATGTTCTTCACATGTACCCTAAAACCTAAAACGCAATAAAATAAAATAAAAATAAAAGGAAGGAAGGGAGACGAAGGTGACCCAAGGTGAGGGGCTGCTCCTGTCTGCAGCTGCTAGAGTTTCACGTTTTAGACCCCCTTCAAGCCAGGGTTCAAGTTGAGGGCCCGCTTCAGGGTGGATTTCACTGTAGAGCTTGGGGCAGTCCTTCATTCGCTGACATAAAGTGGCATAATTCCTAGAATCGCACCCCCACGTCACCAGTCCTCCTCATCTAGTGCAGCTTTTAAGTCATGTTGATCATGAGAACAAAGATCAGAGTGGAGTTTGGGGTTGAAGGTCAAGGAGTCTTCCTAAACCAGGGCCTCTGAAGGGGTTTCCTAGGTGGGGTTATCTATGGCCTTGCAGAGAAGGCCCAGAGTGGTCCTTGCACACCTGACATCACTTTCTGGCTTCATCACTATTAGTATAGACCTTAAAAGACAACACTTTTACCTCTGGCGGGCGCAGGGTAAAGACTGTCAGGCTGGGGCACAGGAGCCTGGCTCTACCTCCACAGCTGCCCTGGCCTGGCAGCACTGTTCTGTGGAACTTACAAAGCTGCTCTGGACTTGAAAATAACAGCCCCTGTCCAAGGGCAGTCCCTACTGGGAAGGGGAGTTGTTTTTAAAAAAAACAAAATCTGGGATTTGTCTAAGCCATTGCTAAATAATAGCTGCTCAAGCCTTAGGAAGGTATATGAATGAAGAATGGGGAAGAGAGATTGGCTGAATGGAGGCCATCTACCAAGGTCATGGAAAGAGTATGAAATGTCAGATTAGTCTGATTCTGCTCTCTGCCCTCAGACACACACATACTTTCCATTCACAGAATTTAATTAGTTTCTTCTGACCCAGGAAACATAGCACATCTGGAATGTTGTTGACTGCTCTGCAGATACTGTGCGTCTGTATGTTATTAACCTGCTGTGCAACCACTCTTGCAATCACCTTCAGCAAGGTCGCAGGGGAAATGGCTGGCAGCCACTTTCAAGGGGACTGACTTCACCACATTCATGCCTACCCCACCCTCAACACATTTTCGGGTCATTTGTTTCCCCATACGGCCTTGAGCAAATCTCTTACCCTTTGTGGCCACCGTGATGTTTAAAGAATTTTACAATTGGTAATCAGAATCAAGTTCTGTTCTTCTCCCTGTGATCAGGGAGCACTTCTCCCTGGCTGCTGCTCTTGATCCTCCCTCCCTTCTTCTTTCTCCTTTCTTCCACATCCACGGAAGCAGGACTCTACACTCCAGCCATTCTGAACTTCTTGTTTTCCCTGGCATAGCCATTCTTCCTTGCCCTCAGTACATACAGTACCCTCTGCTTTGAATTCTTTTTCTTAAAACCTGTATTTTCCAACCAACTCCTATTAATCTTTCAGGACTCAGCTTTGATATCACCTTTTCGAGGAAGTCTTCCCTTCCCTCTCTCAACATTACTTCCCAGTTAGGATATTTCTTCTCAATGCACCCAAAGCGCCTGTACTTCATCATAGACTGTGATTGTCTAACCAAGTTCTCTCTCTTTGGACCATCAGTCTTCTATTCATTTGAGCACCTCCAATGTTGAGCACAGTGCTCTGGTCTGCATCACACTGTCTTTCCTGCTGGGTTCATGTTTCAGTATAGAATTGCATGCTCTTCACCCAAACCCTGCTCATGATGTCAAGTAGAAAGTAATGGCTGTGCCTTTAGATACCCCAGCCTCTGTGGCAAGACTATGCTCCTGATAAGCAAGGCTTTTAGTCTTCATCCTAAAGACTGGAGGTATTTGTACATCACTTCTGTGAGAACCAGAAATTTCCCAAGAAGAGGAAAACCACATCCATGTTATAGGACTAGATAGTGTGCAAGGAGTTTTCCTGTGCTCTTTAATATGCCAGACTGGCCTCAGATAAGATTACCTCTATTGATAGATTAGAAAATTGAGGCCCCAAGAGGGACTGACTCAGGGTTTCAGAGAGAAGAAGTGGCGAAGCTGTGACTAGAAATCAGGCAGCTTCAGTTCCTGGCCTTCAAGACAGGGAGAATATTCCTTTCTCACTTTTCCTCCCACCTTCTGCCTACCTCTCCAGATGACAGTGTCTACACTGTGCCTTCTGAAGCCCCAGAAAGAGTCACAAAGGCAGACAACTGGAGCAGACATCTCTGCAAGAGCCTGCCCTCTGTGGACTCAGGGAAGAACACTCTGTACTCTTCCCCTCTCCATCTCAGCAGTGCATTGATCCCAGACTTGAAAAAAATCAATGTTGGCGAGGACAGGAGAAAGATTTGCTCAGATCCATTTATCATTTGAGGGGCCTTCAGGCATACTCACCCAGCAGTAGCCCATCAGCCTCCGTTCCCCATCACAGCCACGTACCCAAACCAGAGCAACTGCTGTGAGCAGGGCTGAGTGTGGAAATTGGAACGGTAGAATGCCGGGATCAGAGGAAGCTTAGCAGACCCCATGCAGTTCCCCACTGCACAGCTGAGGAGTCTGAGGCCAGGAGATGAGTAACCTGCTCAAGTTTACACAGCTGGGTGGTGGCAGGGCCAGAACATGAATTCAGGTCAGGGGACACTATTCCTATGACCTCAACCCTGGCTCACATTAAGCAGGTATGATTCAGTGCCAGGAGGACTCCTTCCTTCCCCTCCACCATCGTGCCCAGCACACCTCTACCAGAGTTCAGTGCTTTCATAGAAGAAGTAAAGAACAGTAGTTTAGAACACAGGCTTAGGGTCAGATGGATCTGAAAGTGTAAACTGTTCTGAAAAGAAAATTACTTGTCTGTTTGCAGTTTATCTGTAAAAAAATAATAATAACTCCATGTGCCAAGGACTGTTTTAATTACATGCATTAACACCTAAAATTGTTAAAACTCATGCGACTGGTGCTACTGCCTATAGTTACTTTAGAAACAGAGAGATTCAGAAGCCTGCCCAGGGTCACAGACCCAGGAAGGGGCAGCAGCGGGCACTGAACCCAGGTGATGCCACTCTAGAGCCCATGCTTTAACTCCCGTGCTGCTGTGTACCACACCAAGATCCCTGCACTCCTACGCACCCAGTCTGGCAAACACAAGTGCCTGGCTGCAGATGACCACACAGCCAGATCATCATGTCTACTCAGCTGCTTGCCAGACAGTTGGTCAGGGTCTCCCATTGCTGGTCAGTGGGTACAGAGAAAAGGAAAGGCACGAGTCAACTTGGCGTCTGTAAGTGTCACAGACTGTTGCTGTATTCCTCCATAAATGTAAATTTACAACACATCCTTTTATCACAGTCTGGTTTGCTTTAGGCTGCCTTATTTCTGAAGCTGAAGGACACAGTGGCATTTGGACACATCCAGGAAAGGCCTGGCAAATGGTGACTGTTTTTGACCCCAAATAATCCCACAGTAATTTGGCTCCACAGTGGAGAGAGGCCCAGACTGGGCAGTCTCAAACGTCCCTCCACCCAGCATATTAATTATTCATAATGTCCTTAAATACTCTTCTGTGATGAAATGTTAAGTGACACATTAAATATTCATTATGATGCATCTAACACAGGGCCAAGGGTAGAATTAAGCAGAACAAATGTGATTTCTGATTATATCGCTTTAATTCTAGGCACTGAACACCCCCGAGCAGCTAGGACTCCCATCCTATTCTGAAAGAAAGCCAAGAAAGTAGATTCCACAACATCCCTTTATGTGCTGCCAAACTGTCTTTAAAATCTTGGCAAGAAGTCCTTTCCTTTTCTTTATTTTTTTAACTTTTAAAAATTAAAGTATAATTTATATGCATATATGTATGCACCCACGTAACCAACACCTAGATCAAGATATAGAACACTTCTAGCAGCCCAGAAGTTTCCCTCATGCTTCTTCTCAGTCAATACCCACCTCCCTGCACACACACACACACACACACACACACACACACACACACACACATACATCCCTATTTGACAGGAAGTTGTTTTTAAATCTAACTTAGATCCTTCCTGGTGATTGCTGTTCATGTCTTGTCATTTTAACTTTGAAGGCAAAGGCCAGGTAGGCCATTGATTTGAAGCTTCCTAAAGTGAAAGGATGGAGAATAGGAGGATTTTGGAGGAGTCCAGGGAGAGATGATGATGGCTTGGTCTGGAGCCACTGGGGTGAAGATAGAAAGAAGGAGGGACTTGTGGGGGATGTGTTTGAGAGGTAGAGGTAAGAGGATTCTAAATGTGACATGAAGGAAAGGATGGAATCAGGCATGACCTGTAGGTTTTGACTTGATTGTCTTGATGCAGGGGTTACCATTGTTGGGAAAGGGAAGGTGGCGGAGGAGCAGGTTTGGGGGCAGGGTGAGATCAAGAGTTCTGTTTGGACTTGTGGACTTGAAATAACTGTTAGGCACTCAAGTGTAAGAGTCCAAGTCCTTGATCTCATCCAGAGATCAAGGAGCTAGCAAGCCTGGAGAGAGAGAGAGAGATTTGGAAATCATCTGCCTATCGATGGGTTTTAATGCCCGGAAATGGCATAGAATCACCCAGGAGACACAGCAGAGAACAGGATCCAAGACAGCCCTGTGATCATTCTTGGTGAGGCCAACACTTGCCTTCAATAAGCTCTAACTAACAACTGGAAAGGGGAAAATAAACATTGTCTAATATGTAATTCAGTCTCTAGATCTAATGAATTTATCTCCAGCTTGGAAAAAAAACATCATTTAAAAATGTTTTGCAGCCTCTCATGTTGATGCTAGGAGATTCTGATTCCTACTTTTGGTCAGAGTAGTCATTCCTTTAAGATTCCAGGGATCCCCAGCCCAGTGAACAGAGACCTGTAGATATCCTACAAGATCTTTTTATCATTTCTAAAAGCTTGGTTGAAATTGTACATTTACCCACCATAAAGATGTATAAGCTAATTGCAACATCAGGCTTTTCAGCTTTGCATAGAATTACATAATATGGCAACACTGGTTATCTTATGATCAGAAGCTTTGTCTGACAGTAACATGTCTTCCATTATTTTTAAAAAACAAGAAAATGTATAAGTACCTAATCGATACGCTTTTAAAGGAAGCCAATTATTTCAAAGATTCACTTTATTCATCTGTAAACATGGGAATAAAATCTAACTCTAAGCTATTCTGCAACATTAGAGATAATATATGTGAAGGGCACATTTTAAGCGTTCAATGCATGGTAGTGGTGATAACTGTTATTGAGGATATTCTTGATATCCACATGGAGTCCAAAAAGAACAAATAATAATCGATGGGCATTTGGGTTGGTTCCAGGTCTTTGCTATTGTAAACAGTGCTGCAATGAACATTCGTGTGCACGTGTCCTTATAGCAGAACGATTTATAATCCTTTGGAAAACCATCATTCTCAGCAAACTGACAGAAGAGCAGAAGATCAAACACCGCATGTTCTCACTCATAGGTGGGTGTTGAACAATGAGAACACATGGACACAGAGAGGGGAGCACTACACACTGGGGTCAGTTGGGGGGAAATAGGGGAGGGTCAGTGGGGTGGGGAGTTGGAGAGAGATAGCAAAGGGAGAAATGCCAGATGTAGGTGATGGGGAGGAAGGCAGCGAATCACACTGCCACGTGTGCACCTATGCCACAATCTTGCATGTTCTTCATATGTACCCCAAAACCTAAAGTGCAATAAAATAAATAAATGAGAGGAAAAGAAGAACAAATAATAAAAGGTGCCCTTTGTGTGAAAGATGTGGAGACCAGACTGCCATTGTGTTCTAAGACATATCCATTGGTGCTAATCATAATAAGCCATTGCACAAACCTGGTTAGCCGTTCACATATTCCTGTTTATGTTTGTGGCATGGCCCTATCCCGACTCAGAGAATCTTTCTTTGAGAACACTGGAAGGTTAGCTTGACTCCCTTTCAGCTGGGCCCCAAAACTGCAAGAACATGTTTAGCAGCTGTAATAAGTGAAAAGATAATTTCTATCTTTCCTGAGCTGGCTTACATGATCACATGAGAGAGAAGTAACCTACGGTAGTCTAGCCATTTGAAATAAGTTCAGCTGATTTGTTATTTTCTTTACTAATAGTTTTGCTTTTGAAATTCAAAATAACACCATGACCACATCAGAGCCATGCCTCAAGCTCCCTGCATGAATGGAAACATCACCTACAAAGCCTGAAAAATAGTGTGGTAGGGTTAAAATATGAAACATCAGAAAGGGAATCAGGTGTACCCAACCCAAAGGTAACAGGAATGGCATTTTAACAAGAATATCTGTTTAATGCTTTAAAGCTTTTAAAAGAACTTATGCATAACTCATCCTATTTGATCTTCCAAATGGCCTTGCAAGCCAGGTAGTATTTTATTCGTTTCAGAGATGAAGATTCTTGTACTCAGAGAAATTTAAAAACATGTCCAAATGCTGGAGGAAGGATTCAAAAACCCTGCCTCTGTCCTCATCCACTGATCTTCATGAAAAATCTCCTTCCTGATGCTGCAGTCTGAGAGCCTGCCTGGCTCCTTCAGCAAAGGCTCTGCATAGGCTGGATCAGTCCTCGCACCAAAGGGGTGGCCCCACAATCAAAATAGGGGCCGGGACCCAGGGTAAGGATTGAAGCCATGCTTTCAACGTTTTAAAAGTCTTGTTTTGTTAATACAAACAATCAGGAAGACATGTAGATATTTTGCTCTAGCTAGATTCAGCTACCTATATAATTTTTTAATATCTATACATTCATCTCCATCTTTGTTCTGTTTTCTTTCAAATATTTTGGTGTCTACAACCAGACTCATCTTTCATGGATTATGGCAAGTGCTTGAGAAGTTTCCAGAGGAGATGTCCAACACAGAAATGAGCTTTATTTTTACAGAAGTGGTAGAAACATAAAATACAGGAAAACTATGCTGTTGGCAGAATTTGATTGGAAAGGCTATGTGATCAAAGGCAATTCATTTAACTCTCTAAGCCATCTGGTCCAATAGAGCTTTATGGAAATGTTCTAGATCCGCACTGTCCATTGTGGCAGCCAGTAGTCATGAGTTGATTGATAACTTGAAATGTGACTGTGACTCAGAAACTAACCTTTTATTTATTTATTTATTTATTTATTTTGAGATGGAGGTCTTGCTCTGTTGCCCAAGCTGGAGTGCAATGGTGTGATCTCAGCTCACTGCAACCTCTGCCTTTCAGGCACAAGCAATTCTCCTGCCTTAGCCTCCTGAGTAGCTGGGATTACAGGTGCCCTCTGGACATGGTCTGCCTTATTTTCTTATTTTTTAGTAGAGACAGGGTTTCACCATGTTGGTCAGGCTGATCTCAAACTCCTGACCTCAGGTGATTCTTCTTCCTCGGCCTCCCAAAGTGCTGGGATTACAGGGGTGAGCCACCACACCTGGCCACTTTTTAATTTTAATCAAATCAAATTTAAATAGCTGCATGTGGCCAGTGGCTATTGTATTGAATAGAGCAATTCCAGGTCTTTATGCTCAGGTACAGAATAAAGTGTTTATTTTAGAATCAATCTCTAAGCTTCTGACATAGTTCCTAGTGTAGTGGCACATATTAGGCACTCAACAAATATTTGTTGAATAGATGTTTATAGAATGAAAGTTAGCCAAATGAATAAAGATATGAACAAATGATTAATGTATCATCAGGAGATATAATAAATAGAATTAATTTAGGATAACTTCTTGGAAAACGTAGAGTTTTGGAGGCTGAAAAGAAACTCTGGCATTGGCTGCAAGTGGGTGGGAATTCTTGGCAGTCATTCATGTGGGAACAGAACCAGGTACAATCCAGATCACACTTGCCTTTCCACTTCCTCCATACTTGGAAAAGCAGCTTCCTCTTTGGGAGTATTTTCATAACCCAAGTCTCCTGGTGAGAAGGACTCTCAGCGCTGGAACTACAGGCTGGGAAGAATATCAGGAAAGAGGGAACAATTGTTAGGAAGCCACAGCGACAGCTGCCAACACTTGCGTCCCTATGTGCAGGAAAGACTTCCTCCAGACACAGCTCAAAATAGCCACTGCCCCCCAAATTTGCTGGTTAAAATAAGTGGGTAAGTCACAACCACCCATCTTGGCTTTGACTCTCTCTCTATTTCTGTTCTGAGGCATGTCTCCCTTGTCAACATAGATTATGGCAGGTGCCTGAAAAGTTTCCAGAGGGGCTGGCCAACACAGGTGGCATGGTCCCTGTAGCTAGAAGACCCAGCTAAAAAAAATTACCTTCGATAGAAACGTGAACATGGAAGGCGGGTGAGAGTAGAGGCATTGTGTGTCAGTCTGTACCTCCTCCACGAAGGAGCAGTGCATCTCTGCCCCACACTCACACTTCTGCTCAGAACCAAAGCTGGCAAGCTTAGCTTAGCTAGGCTCTCACTCTCTCTCTCTCTCTCTCCCCCTACACACACCCCCTCTCTCTCTCGACCAAAGCTGGCAAGCTTAGCTAGGTTTTCTTTCTCTCTCTCTCTTTATCTAATCTATGAACTTTTGTTTTTTGGGGAGTGATTGTTTATTGTGGTAAAATGCACATGGCAGAATTTACCATTTTAATATTTTTAAGAGTATAACCCCATGGCATTACCTACATTCACAGTGTTGTATGACTATCATCACTATCCATCTCCAGAACTTTTTCATTGTTCCAAACTTTAACTCTGTACACATGAAACACTAACCCACCATTGCCCAGTCCCCCATCCCCTGGTAACCACCATTCTACTTTCTGTCTCTATAAATTTCATTCCTCTAGGTACCTCATATAAACGGAATCATTAAATACTTGTCTTTTTATGACTGGCTTACTTCACTTAGCATAGTGTCTCCAAGCAGCATCCACATTGTAGCATATGTCAGAATTTTCTTCATTTTAAGGCTGAATAATAGATTCTGTTGTATGCATATGCCACATTGTGTTTATTCACACTTGGGTTGCTTCCACTTTTTGGCTATTGTGAATAATGCTGCCATGAACATGGTATACAAGCATCTGTTTGACTTCCTGCTTTTAATTCTTTGAGGTATAGGCATAGAGGTGAAATTGCTGGATCATATGGAAATTCTATGTTTTAACCATTAGAGGAAATGCTTTTATTTTTAAAACCATTCCTAAATTTGTTTTTTTATCCTTTAGTTCTTGAATTTTATTTCTAATTCTCAATTCCAATCTGTGTGTATGTTTTCAGCATTTCATAAATTTCTTATTTCTTTTTACTTTTTAAGCTAATGGGTACTAGGCTTAATACCTGGGTGATGAAGTAAGCTGTACAACAAACCCCCATGACACAGCTTACCTCTGTAACAAACCTGCACTTATACCCCTGAACTTAAAATAGAAGTTAAAAAAAAACTGTAGCTGCTAGTCTTTTATTTTAAAACTCACCTATGTTACCTAATCTTACATGTGTTTCTTTAACCTATAAGCTTTTTGCTTCATTTTCAAACCATCTCCAACGAATCCTTTTGATTTCAGTAGTTTATTTTTTTAACCTAGACACTGAGGTAGTTGATTTCCTCTATCTATGATGTGTCTCCCACAAATCTGTCATAGTTCTGAAAGTTGTAAATGTTTCTCTTCTGGAATGCCCTTCTCTTAAGGGTTTTGGGGAAGGTCATACTGATAGGGAGGAGGAAGACAGTATGGTGGGGGTTTCTCATGGGTCAGCTTCCCTAGGAAGCAGACTCTGAGACAGAGATTTGCATTCAGAAGATTTGTGGGGGAGGGCACTCAGGACACTTGTAAAAAAGTGAGAGAAACAAGACATGGTGGAGGGAGAAGCCAACTGGGTTGCAGTTGAAACAAAGTTCTTAGTCCCCCAGGGAGCTCTGAAGCTGGGATGGCCTTTCAGAGATACCCCAAATTGAGGCTGGAGGTTGGGCCTTTATTCGTGAGAACCTCGCATGCAACAGGCAGCTCAATTGTGGGCGAGGAAGTTCCTTCCGTGGAGGGCAATGCTGAGGAGAAACTCTGTGTCACCAGGTGAAGCTTCTGGGGTGGGGCTGGGGGAGCTGAGTGGAGCACCACAGAATTCACTGCAGGTTCTCAGGAGAAAACACACTGTATTCCAGGGAGGTAGAGCCCCATACTCCAGCTCAGCGAGGGCCAGTCAGTCTGGGGGAGTGTATTAAAACTATCTGAGAAGAAAATTTGATGAGGCCTCTCCCTGCCAAGCGTGTGTAGTTTAAAGAAGTAAATTTGATCTTTCCACCCCAGCACTTCTTCCCAAAGTGGAGAACCAACAGCCTCGGCCAAAATGACAAGACCTCAACTTCTTATAAATGGCTTCTATGAGGGTTGGCCTGGCCCCATTCCTTTGGCCCAATGTATAGCACATCCACCCAGTTCCTGGAAAAGGGATATCTTCAGAGTGGCCACTTGAGGAAATATGGCCAACTGAAATCCTGCCAAAAAAAAAAAAAATGCTCTTTCCCTATGACAAGTCCTACGTGGGATCCAGGTTTTGAGAGGCCTAAAAATTTAGAAGACTTTCTAAGAAAAATAATACAAAATTATGAATGTAAAACTGGCAGGCATTGCTCAGGGCCTTGGAAGGAGCCTGTGCAAGAGAGGGCCCTCGCAGTCTCAGGGAGGGACACTTCGCCAGGAGGGAGAATTTGACCCTGAGCTTACATTCACCAGCTATTAAACTATCCTCTCATTTCAGAGAGTCTAAGGAATTCTTCCTTGGTTAAGTCTCCGATAAGTGTTGCCTCCAGGCAGGTGACCTCACCTGGACACTGTAAAGATACCTAATTTCCGGAAACTGGTTGGACATACTCTACTTAGACCAAAGGAATAGGGCCAGGCAGGTCTGGGCCGTGATTTCTAACTGAGTGCAAGGGATAAGTTACATAATGATAAAATCAGTAATAATAATAATAGGTAACAATTATTAAACACTTAGCATTCACCAGCCTGGGGTCGGTTCTGAGCACTTTTATATGAATGACCACATGTAATCTTCATAAGCACACACGTCAGTATAACGATAATTTTATTGTTGTTTTACAGATGAGGGAATTAGGGCACAGAAAATTTAAATAACCTGCCTGGAGTGTCACAGCTAGGAAGCAGTGCAGGCCAGATGCAAACACAGGCTCTAACTCCAGAGCGTTTGCCCTGTGAATCCCCGCATTGTACAGCTCTGCCTGAAGGCCAGGGCAGTGTGTGTTCTCACTTAAAACAGGACTGACTGAGGCTCTACAGGAGGGATCTTGTCATTAGATTTTTTGAGGGTTTTAAGGTTTGTTGTTGAAGGGCTTTAAATGCCCAAGTCAACTAAAGCAACTGAAACCACTCAAGGGCTACTTAAAAAGGCAGAATCTGTACTAATAGTGTATAACTCCTCCAATTGGATCTAGAATATAATCTAAAGCATGCTTAAAAATAAAGAGTTGGAAAGGTCAGTCCTTTGTTCCTCACAAACTAACATGCTGTGGACACCATTTACTTTAGAACTTTCTTTTTTCACAGGTTTAGACCATTTATTTATTGATTTTTGGCTGTCAAGAAAATAAATGTGTTAGCAGCTATGGTGGATGAGCCACCCTTATCTCATCCGGCTTCTGCTCACAGCATGGGCAACTGTCCTTCTGGTCTTGACTAATTTTCCTGACAGCATGAAGACTCTGTCTCATGGTTCACACTACCCTGTCTGCTCACACGCACGGTTTGATGACAATCGATATTTATTCTCCAGGTTCAAATAACATTGCTGGAGATCTAAACACCAGGATTGGCGGGGAGTCCATGAGCTCTTGTTTCAAGCTTTTAGAGAATGAGTGGATTCCCATGGACAATTCTTTCAGACACAGATTGATTAACCTAAATGGAAAAAAAATATTGCCAATCTTACTTTCCTCAGAATACAGTGGCAATAAACAGTATACAGAATAAACCTCAGGAGAACTTGACTTGCATTTCTACCTAAATTGTATATTTCATATTCTGGTTAGCCATTTTTGCAGTGGTCTGAGCAAAAAGTATACATTTTCTCCATTACTTATCTTTGCATAGCTTCTCTGGAGCCCATCTGACCTTATGATTATGCTGAGGAAGTTAAGGAACTGATAACAAATGTACCAGCTTTTTCTTTTTTTACCCCTATTTGAGCTGTTACTATCAAAGATTCTTTTAAACCTTGAATGCCTCAAAGGACAGGTTTGTCCTCTTATCTCCTCTGAATGGATTGCCATTACCTCAAAACGATTTTATTCACATGCTGTTGTAGCGAACATAGGATTTACCCTCCTGGTGCCTTGCTTGACAGAGAAGAAACATGTAAAGCAGAAGCCAGAAGAGGCCATCTAGGAATTTTCAAATGCATTTATAATAGACTTCTGATTGCAAAAAAAAAAAAAAAAGAAGAAGAAGAAAGAAAAAGAAAAACCTCTGAAAGCCATAGGAGAGAATTAAGTGTGCCCGTTGTATCCTCTGTGTCTCTGTGGATAGGAATTGGTGAAGAGAAGAGCTATATAATCTTGATATTGATCTCTGATTATTGATGCTTATGCAGAACCCACCTTTGACCAAAAAATTGAGAAGTTGGAATGTAATTTTGTTGATTCTATTAGCACCATCCAAGTCAAGCAAGATAAACAGGGATGTGTTTAGAACTTTATTAAAAATTGTAAATGACTTGACAACCCTAATGTGACACACACATTCCCACTGCAGCAATGAGTATGCAGAGATAACATTCTCTTATGTTTAAATGGTGAAAAGATGCTCAACATCACTAATCATTACAAAAATGCAAATCAAAGCCATGATGAGATACCATATCATAACCATTGGGATAGCTACTATCAAAATTAAAACAAAACAGAAAATGATAAGTGGGAATAAGGATAGGAAGAAATGAGAACCCTTGTTCTCTGTTGGTGGGAATGTAAAATGGTGAAGCTCCTATGGAAAACAGTATGACAGTTCCTCAAAAAATAAAAAATAGAAATACCTATGATACGCGATTCCACTTCTGTGCATATATATCCAGAAGAATGGAAATCAGAAACCCAAACAGAAATGCATACATCCATATTCACATTATACAGAGTTGCCAAAAGGAGGAAGCAATCCAAGTGTTCATTGATGGATGAATGAATAAACAAAATGTAGTATATAGCTACAATGGAATATTATTCAGCCTTAAAAAGGAGGAAAATCTTGACATATGCTACAACGTGCGTGAACATTGAAGACATGCTAAGTGAAGTAAGCCAGCCACAAAAAGACAAAAGCTGCATGATTCCACTTATATGAGGTACTTCCACATATACGAGGTACTTATAATCCTGTTCACAGGGACAGAAAGTAGAAAAGCAGTTTCCAGGGGTTAGGGGAAAGGGGAATTGGGAGTTATTGCTTAATAAGCACAGAGTTTCAGATTTGCAACATGAGGAGTTCTGGAGGTGGTGATGATTGCACAACAATGTGTGAATGTACTTAATACTCCTAAACTATACACTTAAAAATGGTTAAGATTGTAAATTTTGTGTTACATGTATTTTACCACAATTAACAATTTTTAAAGTCATTAGTGTCCTGAATCAGGAATAGCCTTAATAGATCATTGCTTTCATTATCTGATTATAGATATAATTATAGACTTACAGAAGAGATGCAGATCACCTGTTCTGTAACCAAAGTCACTGGTTTTGACAGAAATCCTCTAACATTTAACTGCATCCAATTAACCATATGTAGCAAATTAATTCTTCTGTTACTTATTCATAGGTGCAATAATCAGTTAACCTTGAAGGATGCACCAAAAAGGGTTAATTGCTCAAGGTGAAATGTTGTGTGAATGTCCTACTGAGAGCTGTTATGGCTGAGGTTAGAGCTTTACCTGCTTTGGTTTTTTCCTGCTAAATTTACTGTGGCCATGCTCCATGGCAATGAGCCTTTGATCACCAATCAGTGGTCCAATTAGAACCCAAACTGCTGCTTCTTAGGAGTGTGGGGTGCTGTGGCTATCCCCACAAAGGTTCCCTTGGCTCATTTTCTAGCTAATGTAGAGCAGCCTTCTTTTGACATACACATCTGGGAAAGCTACTCACTTTCCTGACAATATGTCACTGTTGCCTCCAGCATGGTTTACTGTCTATCTGGCCCAGAAGAGACTTCTCAGAAAAGGTGACATTTAAGCTGAACCTTGAAGAAAAGGCAGAAGTTTGCCAAGAAAACCAAAGGAAAAGGGCACTTCAGGCAAAAGCAACAAATTGACACAAGATATTGAATGGTGAAAGTGCTTACAATCTTCAAAAAGACCGAGTGATCCACTGTGGCTGAACAAAAAAAGAGAGATCAGTTTGGCCAGTACAGATTCAGCCTGTATAAAAGTTGTTGAGGAGTGCACCATCCCTAAGAGCTTCACTCTGCTTCATTCCTTCACTGGCCCCTACATACCTCCCTTAGTCTGAGAGAGAGAGAGAGAGAGACAGATTGAGAGAGAGAGAGAGAGAGAGAGAGAGAGAGAGAGAGAGAGAGACTGTGTATGTGGACTTCTGAGGGATGTAAGGCTTTTAGAGAAAAAACGAAAAACGTCATGGTCTTCAGGTGATATATAAAGAAAGCAACCCTTACTCCATCCAGAATTGTCCATAGACATGGGCAGAAGTGAACATAGAAATCCTGCTGTTCTATTTATATTCCAGATGGGACCCCAAAGATCACCTAGTTCACCGACTCCTTACCCAAGCATTAAGCTCCCTGGGGTCTGGGTGAAATAGAACTGAGAGAGCTGGGCTCAGGCAAGTGAGTAGGTCCAGGTATGCTATGACATGTTTGATTCTGAAATGCTCTTTTCCCCAAAAAAATCTCTCTCCTCAGCCTGTCAGAGCATACGCCATTCTTTCTGGCATATGAGAAGCTCATTTTAGCAGGCACAGTGGAGGTGATGTTAGGCATTGTTGTAAAGAACCTGAAATCCAAGGTAAGAAGTCTGGATACTCTCCATTCCAAAATGTGGTGGAACTCACTGCAGGTTTTTGAGGAAGGGAGAAGCTTCTACCTCTCAAATGGATGCTGAGGATCTTAAAGACATGGTAGAGATGCCAGTGTTCAGGGACCTCCTCTAACATTTGAACTGTCTCTAATATTAGCAAGTTGTTTAACCTCTTTGGACCTCATTTTCCTCATCCGTATAGAAGCTAACATAAGTAAAGTGCTAAGAACAGTACCTGGCAATTTTATGCTCTATAAAATTGTTGTTGTCATTATTGTTAAACTGAGGCTGGAAGATATCAGAACAAAGGCACCTCAACAGCTCTCATGGTTTTATGGGACTTGTCACTACAGGGACCTCCTTCCTTAGGTAGAAGAGGACAGGGATTTTGGTGATGTTGGAACAGCACTCTACTCCAGATTTTTTTCTCCTCTCAGATACTCCTCAGTTTTTTTTCTTGGGCTCAGGATCTAGGCTAGATGCCTCTAGGCTTAAGATTCAATGTGTCTTCTCTGAAAGTCAGGCCTGGGCTGAGTTGAGACAGCATCACTTTAATGTCCCTGTTATGTGTCTACTCACTGGAGAAGGGAAGCTCATCTTGCATCTTGAGTCCTGCGGCAGGAAAGAGATTATTTCACCTATCCAGCAAGAGACTGAAAGTCCCTACAGATCCTTCTCAAGGAAAGAGAATTTCCGTGGGGTTCTCCAAGAGCCTCCAGAATCTCAGCTGCACCTCTCTGCTTCAAGGAATTGAAGCCGAATCCAAGTCAAATTAAAAAGAGGAAACATCTTTCCTAGGGTCTTGGGAAGAAGTTATATAATTTAAAAATAAAATGAATTTTTAGTAACATAACCCTTTCCCCAAACAATACTTAGTTTGAGGAAAGTATAGTCAAGGTGCAAAACTGGGTGCTGAAGAGGATGTCCTTCTACAGCAACTTTGTCACTCTTTCATCTCATAAAAGCAGCAACTAAAGGGTGTTGTGAAGTTGGTATCATTACACCATTTTTTGCACAAGGAAACAACAATTCCGAGTGATGGAGCTGAGATCCAGTGCCTAAATAATTTCCCATTCGCCAGCATGTGGCGCTGCTGTCATTACCTCCTTCTGGAAGATCTCTTTTTTTTTTTTTTTTTTTTCTTCTATGATGCTAACTTCCTCCGTTTTTTCCTCCCCTCTTCTCAAATTAACTGATTATTCTCAGCTCTCTGCACTGTCTCTTCTTTTCAACTGCCTATCCCTCAGAGGCTGCCAAATCCCAAGGGGTCTATTTCAGAATTATGTCTAAAATTGTCTTCTCCTTCTTTTACTTTAGGTTTTTAAAAAATCAAACATGTGATTTTAAAAGGCAAATAGTGCTAAAATGTTTACAACTGAATAGAGTTGTCCCAGTCTGACATCAACCTGCCCCAACACTGGTTCTTGCCCCCAAGAGGCAGAGCTGCTGTGTAAGGCTGGGCAGGTTGTGCAAAACTCAACTTCAGTTGGGGAGGCACCATTCAAACACTCTGTAACGGGAACACTGCCCTCTGGGGTTGTGCACAACCCTCACCATCATATTTAGTCGCCTAGCCAAGTTGAAACCAGTTTCAATTCTTTTGGCTATTTGGTCTAGTATTTATCTTCATGGCCCTAAATAATAAACTTGTGCAGTTTTCTCTTGATTCTTCAACATCAGTTCTGTACTGACTTCCTAATGGACGATTACATAGCTCTCTCAAACTCTCCCCAATGCCTTCTTATGACTTCTCTTTTATCCTCTCTAAATAGTAATGTTACAATTTTGTTCGATCAATATTTAAATTTTACCTTATTAAGACCACGTAAACACTGTTTATTGCTGAATCAGGTAGTAGTATGTTGTTTATTTTATTTCGCCCATCACTGTATCTTTTAATTTGTATAAATTTAGTGGGTACAAGTGCAGTTTTATTACATGGATATTTTGCATAGTAATGAAGTCTAAGCTTTTAGTGTAAACACTATGATTATGGTTGCTTTCTTGTTCAGCTTTACTTTTTTCATGTGGTTAATACTTGCTTTCCATTTTTTTTTTTTTCACTTTCTTAGTACTTTAAGTAAAGATTAGACTAAAGATGTCTCCTTGTAAGTTTGGCCTAAAGGTTTCTTCATACATAGTAAACTGCAATCTAACTAGATGTGTGAACAGACTATAAGCTATATTAGTAACCAATCACCAAGTTTCTGCCAGTCACAGATGGTCAACCATTCAAACCATGTTCAAATAAGACAAACGCTGAGCTGTAACCAGTCCTGCTGTTACTGTACCTCACTTCTGTTTTCTATATGTAACTTACATTTCTGTCCATAACCCTCTCCAACCTCAGGACAGTGCCAGAGCATGTCTAAACCTACTCAGGGGGCTGCCAGATTCACAAATTATCCTTCGCTCGGGTAAGCTCTATTAAATGTAATTTGTCCAAAAAATTTTTAACAGTAATCTGTGTACCAGTGACTGCTCAATCTTCTCTTTTCCTCAAACAGCTTCTCAAATACAGTGTCCTGCATACCATGTTTGTTTTTCCTGGAGACCTCTCTCCTGAGCCTTTCATCTTCCTGCTCTGTGGACCGGCTACTCTCCAGCCAATGGAGAGTTCCCTTCACCACCAGCCTGGACGATCCCTTCACCTCTCTCCTGCGTTGGAGCCGTTCCTTCCTGACATTCATGCTTGTCGAGTAGCTTCTTAAGACATGATACTTGAAATTAAGATCCCTGAAATTTTTGTACGTCTGAAAATATTTATCCTGGCTGGTCCAAATGCAGTGGTTACAGCTAACTGATCACAACCAGTTACAGATTTCTCTGTTTCTTTTCCACTCCTACTGCTTCACTTTGCTAGCCTGGAAAAAAATTTTTTTTACGTTTTTTAGTGAAAAAGAAGAAAAGAAAAAATAATAAAATATATGTATCTTATCACTACACATCTTGATAGTTTGGCTAATTGTCTATTCCTATCCTGAAAATACTATTTCTTCATAATCCTGAATGTAGTTCTCCACTGTCTTCTGTCTTCCAGGGTAGTAACTTAACCTTTGTATGTGACCTTTTTTTTCCTCTCTGGAACATATTTATATTTAATTCTTTATTCTTGGCGTATTGAATTTCATAAGGATGTATCTTGGTACAGTTTCTTTTAGGGGAACTTTTTTTGGCTTTTGCTCTAAATGCTTATCTAGTTTGGTTTTCCAAAATGTCATAAAATTATTTATTTGCTAATTCTGTTTTATTCATTTTTCTTTGTTATATCTTTCTGCATCCTCTATTAGTTTGATATTAGAATTCTCCAATTTCCTTATCTTTTTTCTCTTCTTATTCATATCTCTGTGTTGTACTTTCAGTGAGACTTCTTCAACTTCATCTTCCAATTCTTCTTTTAAATTTTTAATTTTTACTATATTGTGAATGTATAAGAGCTTTTTCTTATTCTCTTCTAATTCCTTTTTTATAGCATCCTTGACTCTCTAGGGACATTAATTATTGCTTCCTTTAAGACAAGTTTTCTTCTGTTTTTATGTTCGTTTGGTTCTTTGTTTGTTTATTGTTTTGTTTTGTTTTTATTTTTTTGGAGCTCTTTTATTTCTCTCTGCTTTTTCTGATAGACCTTTCCAAAAAATCCAGACTCTGCTTTGCATTCATTTCTAAGAGTGATACATTGAAACCCTCTGTGATTGAGGCCTGATACTGCTGAAATCCAACCTATAGATGTTTTCCTTGGAAAAATCAACGTGTGTGTGTGTGTGTGTGTGTGCGCACATGTGTTCCTTTTCCTCTTTCCCCCTGGCCATTGAAGTCCCCAGGGGAGGATGCACATGTCTTTTCCATTGAGGTTTAAGTGGCGTTCGCTAGAGTAGGGAAAGGGAGCTGAGTGCCTTACCATTCAGGATGCAGCCTTTCACATAGCTCCTCTCTTCTGAGTTGGTTACCTCAAGCTCTCTACCAAATCTAGTGTCTCTGAATTCAGAAGCCCTCTGGTTCCATTGCTTCATAGAATAAATCTCTCTTCTCCTGCCAAAGTAAGAGAGGGACAGTTACCTGGATGTCCAGGGTGGAGGCCTGGAGGTCTAACTGACTGTTTCGTAGACTTCCACCCAACTCCTTTGTTTTCAACTATACCTCACTTCCACCTTTTCTGTAGACTGAATGTTTGTGTATGTTTCCTCAAAATTTATTTGTTGAAATTCTAACCCCTAGTGTCGATGCTATTAAGAGGTGAGGATTTTGAGAGGTAACTAGGTCATGAGTTTGGAACCCTAATGAAGGCGATTAGTGCCCTTATACAGGGGATCCTTAGAGAGCTTTCTCATTCCCTTCATACCATGTGAGGATACAGGAGAAGTTGTCAGTCTGCAAGGTGAAAGAAGCCCCTCACCAGAACCCAACCATGCTGGCACCCTCATCTCACACTTCCAGCCTTCAGAACTGTGGGAAATAAATTTCTGTTGTTTATAAGACACCTAGTCTATGGAACTTCATTAGAGCAGCCTAAACTAACTGAGACAACCTTCCACTGCACCTGGTGTCCCTAGTTTCTTGGTCTATCTGGGGCTCTTCAGGATGAATAAAATTGCTTCTCGCTGATATATTCATCCACAAACACTTAACTTTTATCTTTTTAAGCTTTCTGTGATCTGCTAATTCAATTCCCAACATCTCATATAGTTTTTGTCTGAATAGATCGTGTTTGGAGGCTACGCATGTTTTCCTAGTTTCACCAGGGTTGGAGTGTATGTTCTGTTCTAGTTCTTATTGCTTTGGGGTGATTTTTAAAAAGATGTAGAAGAAACGTCAATTCAAACCAGAGGTTCCTCATTCCTTCTTTGCTCCTTCCACTTCTACTGCTTAATTCACATCCTTATTGACTCTCACCTGTACCTTTAAAGTATCATCCAGCTGCTCATCTCATCTCCAGTTATTTCTCCTATGATCTGCCCTTCACATTTAACCAGAACTGATTGCACTCTTCCCCAAATCAAGAACTTTCAATGACCACCTACAATAAACAGAACTATGTTCTTTCCAATTTGGTTTTGACTATCTTTTCCAGTTTTATTTACTTCTACACTCATGAACTTTATTCTCCCACAAGCATCTATTGGAAATTATCATACATTGGGTCATACTAGGCACTCATGGATACAATGATGAAAATACAGTCTGTACATTTGGAAACCTCAGAGTCCTTCATTACAGTCTGCAGGATGAATGGATGGATGGATAGATGAATAAATTCAAAGATAATTAAAGGAGGACGGCTTTTCTCTGTCCCTGACATCTGCTTCCCATCCTCATAGATGTCTGTTAAAATTCTACTCATTCAAAGTCAACCTCAAGCAATAAGCCTCCTTTATCTCTGTGCTGGAATGTATCTCTTTCATCCCTCCTACTCCACTGAGCAATGTCTCCGTACTGCTATTAGAACACTGAATCCTGAGTGGTAGAGACCACGAAGATCTCATAATATCAGGAAAGTGTTTTGCATAAAGCAGAAACTAAATAAAAAAGCATTGAAAATATCACTTTTTCCTGTTGCCAAATTCAAGGAAGAAATGTTCAGTTGGTGTTTATATAAAGGACACTGAATTGCTTTATCCATTCTTTTGACATTCAAACACATTAATCTATTCTGGGCCAAGCCTTCTGCCATACACTGCAGTTACAAAAATGAAAAAGACATAGGCATGCCCCAAATGCTGTGTCGTCTAACAAGGAGACATAAGTGCAAACAGCTATAAAAGCATGTGATATGTGCAACCAGAGGTGGGAGTAGGGTGGTAGAACGCTGCCTGGGAAATGAAGTAAAGTGGGGTGGGAGAAAGAGGGGTGGACCAGAAAGAAAATGATATCCAGCTAAGACATGAAAGATGAAGACCAGTTTCCTGGAAGAAGAAGGAATAAAAAGAAAATTCTAATTGTTGTTATTTTTACTTATGACTGTATTAAGGGAAGAAAAACCATGAATCTATTCAAGCAGATTCATTCCTTCAATATTCAAATACTTTTTAGGAACCTACCATGGGCCAGGCCCCATGCTAGGCAGGTATTTTTAATACAGATTGGCTAAAAAGTACATAAAGAAGCAATACGTTTCAATTCAGCAAAGGATTTTATACAGAATTGCAATAATATAGTCTAGGTGAGTTTTCCTCATGATTTCTAAATTCAAATAAAAAGCCTAGAAAAAGAATGCTTGCAGATAACATATTTATTAGGCAGTTTCTCTCAGATATCAAGGGTCCCAGCAAGCATTTGGCAAGAGCTTCATCGCAATCAATTCCTGGTTGAATTCTCTGATGAGGATTGCAAATGCCATTATTCTGAGTTGTTGATTAAAGAGGGATTCACATGCTTTACACATACCAGATGTGCAGGAGGTGGAGCCCACTGCCTGTGCTGAATAATTAGGAGCCTGATTTACATTCTCTGTCAGAGGCAGGGCCTGTGTACTTCTCATTGCAGCTGAGGAAGACTGTGTGTGTGCGTGTTTAAATGTTTAGTACTAACCTCATGCAGGCACAGTGCTAGACACTTTACATTAACTCCTTTAATTTTTACTGTGATCTTTTTGAAACAGATGTGTTATAGAGATGCCTGTGGTAACAGAAAGCATTTATTTTCTTTTATATATTATTTTTTATTTTATCAGGGATGTTGCCAGTCAATTCTAGTACAGACACAGAAAATTGCCTTGAAACATTTTTCTGTTCGGAGTAGTTACTTGAGTAGCCTCTCAAGAAAAGTAGGTCCTCTGTGCCCTGGGAAGGTTATAACAGCACCTGTTTTGTGCTAAATCATGTTTTTCCTTCTTAATTTCTCTGAATCTATGGGGTTTATAGGTAGAAATGGACTGTTCACATTTCAACAGGGCGAAGAAGCTCCATGAAGCTAAAGAAATGGAGAGCCAACGCTTCCTTTTGAAATTCAAAATTACTAGACTCTCTTTTTTTGTTGCATTTTAGGTTTTGGGGTACATGTGAAGAACATGCAATATTATTGCATAGGTACACACGTGGCAGTGTGATTTGCTGCCTTCCTCCCCTTCACCTATATCTGGCATTTCGAGAGATAGCATGGGAAGAAATATTAGAATATCTTTTAATGAATGCTCTCTCAATTTAAATGTCAGCTCTGCAAGAGCAGGGCTGTCTGTATCTAGAAGACTCAGATGGTGGCTTGCACACAGTAGGTGCTCAATAAATATTTGTTGAGTAACTCTTATCCCCCAATTCTTTACCCCATCCACCTGTCTCCAAGTTTTCCAGATTAAATTTCAACTTTTCCTTTCTTGTTAATTCTCCACTAATCTTCCTGAAATAACCAAAAGTTTTTGCAGCTTTTAAAGCCTCTTTATAGATTTACATCCAATTGAAAATTATAAAAATATGTCCTCAAACAAAAGATAGCATCTGTCCTCCTGTTTGTTATAACCAAAGAATGTGCAACTAGATTATCTAATAATGCTTATGTCAAGTTATTTAAATAAATAAGCTAAAAAAAAGGTTAATAAGAGCATATTTTAAACTGTTTAATACGGAATTACATACATTATCAGGCAGGTGCCAATTCTGATTTTGTAATAATGTTTCTTCACTGGAATCTATGATAAATTCATTGTCTGAGATGACATGTTCGTGAGGCTATCTAAACTTAAGCCTTTGAATGGATTTAGCTAAATTTTATCCAAAATGTTTTAAAATAAATTTGCCATCATTTTGATGTTTTCAGAAATCTTTATAAAACCAACAGATAAAAGAGTTAGATGAAATTTGAGTTTAGCCTGTCCATAATCTATTAATTTATTATTTGGGAGGAAATCTATGTCATTTCAAGTTAATTCAATAAACACACATTGAAAACCGACTGTATGCCAGGCATTACAATATGAACAAAATACATAAAGATATAAAACATGGCCCTGGCCCTTAAGAAACTTACAGTCTAGTAGAGGAGAAACAAATGACTAAGGAAATGGCTATGATGCAGATAATAAATGGAATGAGATCTAAGGAGCCGATCTTTTATAGGATAAAAGTAATGTCTGCACACTGTGAAAGGAAGGACAGCAGAGTATGAATTTACAGATATTGGTAGTTTCCGTTTTGAATTGTAGAGAGGTTCATTCCATATTAATCTTCTTCATCCACTTAATCCCTTTATTATTCTTATATGTACAGTCAGATTTAGGGCAATTATATTTAGGTTTAGAGTAAGCTTAAAGATGAAATGCTGACCTTCAGTGTTGTCTAGAATACTTCTCTGAAGAATTCAGATAAACAATGAAGGGTGGATAATTAAATGACCAGTATGCTGACTACTTGGTTGAGGCATACATGAAATTTCCTCTCAAATCAATCTATAGGCTATCATAAATATTTTTAAATTGCTATAATAAATGATCCTAGGTATGTTACCATCTTGTGGTCACCTTTGAAAAGAGGCCAAAGAAGAGCAATCCTTAGATCAGATATTCCAAAAATCATGGCTGATCTGTCAGGAAACTCTTCTACATTACTGTCAGGCAAGAGATGTCTGAAAAATATAAAATTCAGGAAGGTGTTTGCATTTTCCCTGACATTATTCCTTTTTAAATATGTTCCAGGGGCACTACACTAAGCATTTTACCCACATTATCTCAATTAAGCTCCCCACAATGCTATGAAGAAGTCATAAGCCACTGGATGTAAAGCTCATGTGAACACAGACTGCAGTCTCTTTTGTTACCAGCTGTCTCCCCAGAGCCTAGAACAGAGCCTGGAATTTCACAGATGCCTGTAAATATTTTTGGAATGAATGAAAGGATGGCTGACTACATGTTAAAGAACTTTTTCAAGGTCACATAGGTAGTAGAGAGTAGAGTCAGGACTCCAACTCAGGTCTGCCCAATTGCAAAGCTTCTGCTTCTAACCCCTATGCTCTATTATCTTCCCTGGCTTGAAACTAACTTTTACAATTCCAGACAGCTGAAAAATCAAGGTGTTCAATATTTCCAGAGGCACCAACTGGAAAACTGATCTAGTTAGTCTTGATCAAGAAACTAACCAGATGGGGATTAGGAGAGCAGTTCTTGTTTTAAGGAGACTCAGAGGTGGGACAGTGATGGCTAATTTGCCTCTAAATACCATCAAAGTTGGCATCTTTGAAGATATGTTGTGAGGTTTAAATAATATTCTGTGTGTAATAGACTTAGCCTGGTACTTAAGACTTAGTAACAATCAATAGTTGCAACAACAAAGAAAATAACTATAAATTTTGTAGAACATACTACATGCTGGTATTCTAAAATGTTGAAAGTAAATGACAGTAGAGCTTTAGAGTGACTTTAGATGGTAAGACCAATGTCCAGCACAGTTGCCTGACTCATATAATAATCATTTGAATGACTGAATGAGCCTCCTATTGGCCTTCCTGTTTTAATATAACAAGAGTACTGAGAAATAGATTTTTAAATTATATTCTGAGTACTTTACAAATCTTGATTCCTTTAACTCTTATAACAACTTTTGAGATGGATATCATCATTACCATCCCCACTTTACACGTTATTTTGCTTAACAGATTTGAATTCAGCCTGTCAGTAATCTGTTAATCTGTGATTTGAGAGGAAACAGACGCACAAAGAGGCTAAGTAATTTGACAAGACCTTGTAGCTGGTGAGTGCTGAGGTGGGATTAAACTCAGAAAGCATGGCTTCAGGTCCATGCTCTTAACCAGTACACTCTAGGAAACAGCAGTGTAGTCACTTCTGACTCCTGTGGGCTGTTGGCACCCTGAAGCTGGTTCAACATACGACCCTGCAGTAAAGACTATGTAACGAACAGACAACAAAGTACAAATTTATAATACTTCAGAAATTTGTAGTTTTAGAGATCTTTATCAGAAAAAGAAGAAAGAAATAAAATCAGTGATCTAAGCTTACTTCCATCTTAAAGGCTAGAAAAGAAGAGCAAATTAAACCTAAAGTAAGTAGAAGAAAATAAGTAATAAAAAATAAGGAAGAAATCAGTTACATAAAAAACAAACAACAGATAAAATCAGTGCAAATGTTGATTATTAGAAAAGGTTAATAAAATTGTTAAGCCCCATCTAGACTGCTTGTGAAGGTTGTAAAATGTGATTTAAAATTTTCAATGAACTTTCCATAAAGAAATGGACTCTGTATTTCTTCCCCTTAATTTGGGCTGGCCTCAGTGACTTGCTTGTAACCAGTAAAATTTGGTGAATATGGCCATGTTTTACTTTTAAGCTATCTTAGAAAAGCCAAGCAACTTCCAACTGGTTCTCTTGGGATGCTTGCTGTGGAAGAAGACAGCTGCTAAGCTGGAGAGGCCACATGTAAACACTCCATCAACAGCCCCAGCAGAGCTCCCAGCCAACAGCAGGCACCAGCTGCCAGCCATGCGAGGAAGCCATCTTGGGCCTCCTGCCTAGTTGAGTCTCACATGACTGGAGCCCTAACTGACAACTGAATTCAATGACATTAAAGGCTCCAAGTGAGAACTGTTGAGTTGAGCTCGTCTCAAATTTCAGCCACACAAAACCATGAGTAAATTAAATTTGTGGTCTCAAGCTGCTAATGCTAGGGATAATTTGTTAAGCAGCGATCATAATCCAAACACTCATCAAGAATAAAAAGAAAATATAAATTTTCAATATCAGAAATGAAGGAGAGGACACCACCATAGACACACACATTGAAAGGACAATAAAGTCGTATTATGAACAACTTCATGCCAATGTATTTGACAAGATAGATTAAATGGACAAATTCCTTGAAAGACACAAATTACCAGAACTGCCACAAGACATAGAAAATCTTAATAGCCATAAATATATATGATAAAAAAGAAATTAAATTTATATTCAAAAATCTTCCCACAAAGGAAAATTTAGTCCCAGATAGTTCAATGGTAAATTTAATTAAATATTTAGGGAAGAAATAATACTAATGTTACATAAACTCAGAAAATACAGGAACCAGGAATACTTCCAAACTCAGAAAGCCAGTACAATCTTTACATCGAAATCTGACAAAGACATTACAAGAAAACGAAACTTCAGACCATTAGTCTCTTGTGAATACAGACACGAATATCACTAACAAAGTGTTAGAAAATAATATACACATATCTATAAAAAGGTAACACAACCTAAGTGAGTTTGTCCCAGGAATGCAAAGTTGGTTCAACATTCAAATATAAATCAACTTCAATATATGAAAATCAATTGAATTTCTATATTGTAGTCACAAACAAGTGAAAAACAAAATTTTTAAAAATTATTCATGATCGTATCAAAAAGATTTAATATCTAGAGGTCCAATGGAAGATACAAAAGATGCCTACACTACAAAACATTGCTAAAAGAAATTAAAGAAGACTTACATAAACAAAGCTATCGAACATGTCCATGAATTGCAAGACTCAATATTGTTAAGATAGCTATTCTTCCATATTAACCTATGGATTCAATTTTTTTAAAAACAGTCAAAATGTCACAGGCTTTTAAAAAGAAATATAAAGTATTTAGAATAGCTAAACTTTAAAAAGTTGAGGAAAGCTGGAAGACTTAACACTACTTGATTTCAAGAGTTTCATTAGAATACAGTTCTCAAACTGTGTGGTACTGGAATAAGGATAGACAGATCAATCCAATAGACAGATCCAGTCAGACAATGACTGTATGGAATAAAACAAACCTCAATCTCTGTTTCACCCCTTATACTAAAAACTAATTTGGGATGGATCACAGACCAAAATGTAAAAGCTAGAACCATGAAACTTCAAAAGAAAGCATAGAAGAATACCTCTGTGACCTTGAGGAAGGCAAGATTTCTGTGGACACAAAAAGCACTGACTAATAAGAAAAAATGATACATTGTACTCCATAAATATTAAAAAATCATTGTACTTCATAAATATTAAAAAAATTTTTAAATTTGCTCATTAAAAATCACTATAAAAAATGAATAGGGAATCCACAGTCGGGGGAAAAAAAATTGCAAAGCATAGAGCTGACAAGGATGTATATCCAAAACGTGTAAATAATTCTTACAAATCAACAATAAAAGGTAACAACGTTTTTTAAAAAGAGGCAATAGATTTGAACAGACATTTCACAAAAACAGACATATAAATGGACAATACACACATGAAAAAGGCTCAACATTATAAGTCATCAGGAAAATGTAAATTGAAATCACAAGGAGGCCATTTCATACCTACTAGAATGGCTAAAAATCAAGGAGATTGATAAGACCAACTGTTGGATGAAGACATGGACCAACTAGAACTCCCTATGGGAATAAAAACCAGAACTGTTTGCCTCCAAGTGGGAGGAGAGACAGAAGGATTTACTGGAAAGAGAAACTCTCTGGAGTAATGAAAATATGTATTTTGGTTGGCGTATACATGGGTGTGTGCATACAATTGTCAAAACTCATCAAACTGAGCACTTAAGATCTCTGAATTTTATTATGTGTAAATTATATCTCAGCTAAAGACCTGAATGCATGCACAAACACAAACATATACACACATGAGTGTACTGTGTTTCTCTCAGAGAGACTTTTAAACCATGTCCCTACCTTTGGTAGGGCAAATTCAGTTTAAGACTCCAATTAAATGAAGACAAGTGAATTCACTGTAAAACAGAACTAGAGCACACTGACACCCCACCACCTCCATGACCACCCCGGGGGCAAGGTCCTGGGTATCCTGCTACCATGGTGAATGACACGCAGATCTGGGCAGAAACATCCTAGGAGATCTGAAGGCGAAGGTCCAGGAGAGCAGCCAACACGCCTCCAAGCTCTGTTAGGTTCCTCTCTCATTGTGCTGGGTGGGTACGCTGCTTTGGTCTGAGATCACACATTGATGTTTTCTCTGTCAACTCCCTGAGTCTGCAGCTAAATAAAAGTCCTTCCTCCCTATCTCCCACCACTTTACCATAGCACTTTTCTAGTTATTTGCATGAGAAAATTAATTCCATTTCACTATATCCTGGTGGGCAGAATATCTTTTAAACGTCCTCTGCATCTTTTCTTCCCCACTTCTCTTTTTATTCTCACAAACGTTTTTGAAATTGCTCTATGCTTGTGCTTCTCAAATTTTAATATGCATATGAATTGCCGGTAGATCTTATTAAAAGTCAGATTCTGATTCAGTAGATCTTGGATGGGAACTGAGGTTCTGCATCTTTTAAAAGTTCCCAAGTGGTGTCAGTGTTGTTGGTCTGAAGATTCCACTTTAAATAGAGGTCTTCCGTCACATGCTAGTGGTGGAGTAAATGCTACTCTCTCCGCCTATGTGCCGGCTAGGATAATTTCATGTGCAGTGGGTATCAGAGTAAAATGAAGAAAAAGAAAAGCAATTCTGATTCTCTCTTTCACTCTCTTTTCTCCTCTCAAGCACTGCCCTTAGTGCCTGTCACTACATGTGACAAATGGCTCAGTTTTTCTGAGCTACACACACCCACCCCCGTGACATCTGCCTTCTTCTGAAGATATCAGAGGAGAGAAGTCAGGATTACTCATGATAGTCACGATTTGCTCTGTCCCACAGTGCAGATGGAAAAACTGAGGCCTGAAGAGTCTGCTTTATAAATTAGTTTGAACTTAATGAATATAGCATAAAGCATCACCATTTACCACCAGGATAGTATGACATTAGAATCTAGGTATGTTGGCCACAGTATTTTTTAGTGACTTATGCATTGGAATTAGAAAAGCTCCTTACATACTGTTCTTAAATTAAACACTAGATTGATATAGCATTCCAGGAGGGCTCTGTGTAGCAAAGCAAGTCATTTCTTTCCACCTCACCTCTTTCAGGTTACCTTTTCTAACGGATACTTATTATTTTCATTCAACAGCCATTTATTGAGCATCTACTAGTTGGGCTTTATGTACTCATTGAGAATACCAAGAAGAATAAGCTCATTTCTTATGGTAAAGAGGAGATGGACACGCAAATCAAGAAAGAGTGAGCTGAAGGAAGAGAATATTTATCAGGCAACTACTACATGCCAGAGACTGCATCCTTTTTCAAGTGGCCTTCATAGCAGTAGGCACAGAGTGCTTAATTCTGCCAGGGAGAATGGAATGACTCTATAGCAGTTTCATTTGAGCTCAGCCTTGAGAAATGAGGGGCATTCATGAGGGGAGGAAGCAGAGAGGGCATTCTGGACAGCAGCGGAAGGACGGCAAGAGCAATGGTATGAGATGACATGGCGGGCTGTTCCCAGTGGCAAGATCCATGTGGGGATTCAGAGCTAGCCAGTCCACTGTGGTCCTTACAATCTTTGCAGTGTCTTCATGTGCATTACTCACTTGACCTGAGAAGCCTGCATCTCTTTCCCAAGCCAGAGCACTAATTACCTATCAGCTCGAATGAGGGAGGCTTAGGACACACCTAGGAAGGGCTAGGGAGAATGTTAATCAAAGCCATTCTGAGAAAGTCATTAAAATTTTCAATGTGTTCTACAAGTCTTCTGCTTCTCCGTAATTTTCGATGCAATTATTATCTCATTCTTTGGGAGCAGGCAGCTCTCCAGAGAGGCTTCCTCAGCAGCCCTGACATTTCAGAATCAGAGCCTGCACTCCCAGCTGTCTGAGATGGCCTGACAGCTCCCTCTGCATCTCCAGCAGTGACCTGGCTGCCTCGCCTGAGGTGGCCTTTGTTTGGAACCTGAGGCCTCAGCACTCCTCCGCTGGAGTTCTTAAATACCTTTGTTGCGGTACACACCCACGCTCAGTTGGATGTCCCTGGGCCCCTCTAATGCCTGAGGAAAAAAGAATTTTCAAGAACAAATGCAAGAGAAAAAATAAGAACAAATGCAGCAGCTCAAATACAATGATTCTCAAACTTCCATGTGTGTGTCATGCCCGCAAAGGGGTCATTAAAAATGCATGTGGCCTGTTCTCAACCTGAAGAATCAGATTCAGAGACTCTAAAGCCAACTTTGAAAATTCACTTAAAAAAAAATCTAGATGATTGGGATGTAGACCAAAGTTTGGTAATATCAGCATTTGGGTTTGGAAATCTCTATAATCAGAGCATACTGACTTCCTCTATCCACTCCGTGGGTTTTCTCTGCTCACAAGTCTGTGTTCAGTGGCTGATAGTTTCTGATATGAAACAAAAGGTGAAGTTGGAGGTCATAGGTTACACTTCATAAAGTTTCCCAGCCCACACCACCCTATACAGGTGCAAGAGAGCATAATCTTTGCTATTGTTTCTCCAACCTTACTTGCTATGTCATAACCTTCTTGCCCCATCTTTCTTAGGACGCATTACAAAATGGCCCAGGAGACACTGAGGGCCTCTGCTCCATTCCTTGTCAATTCTGAGAACAGCGCAGCCGCAAGGAGAATTGTTCTGAGCCTTCCCACAGGGCACAAAGCCCGCAAGCACTGTCCTCTGGCCACCTACAACCTCCCTGACTCTGCACTGCCTCTGACCCTGCACTGCCTGCTTGAGCAAAGCAATCCTTGAAAACCATTTCCAGCCTGGCTAATGATGCAGTGCTTTGAAAAGTGCCACTGGGATGAAAAACAGCTCACAAATGGGGACTCCTCGTTATTTTACCAGCACAGCTGGCAAGAGGCTCCTGCCAAGCAAGATCAAACTTCTCAGGAATGTTTTGAAAAGCTGATGGAAACAAGGGCCTCTGTCACACTTCTGTCACACCTCACCCCAGCATGTGGGGAAAGCTCTCTTGGAACGGATGTTGGTCTCAGAGACACACAAAATTGATATTTCCAGCAGCGTTGCCATTTCCACTGTAGACTTAAAGCTACATCCTTCTGGATTCTAATGCAGAAAAGGAACAGAGAAATAATCCAGGGTTTTTCTAAAATGAGAGCAGGTTACAGGTGCTATTTGAAAAGGTGTCTCTCAAAGCTTCCCTGCTGCCCTTCCCTACCAAGAGCCTGAGCTTAATTACCTACATAATTTTCCCAGCTCTTGTTCTGTGGTCCAGGTGCCTTCTCTGTCCACTGGAAGCTGAGCCATCTGTCAGGCACCTCTCTCTGGCCTCCCCAGGGTCCCCTCTTACCTACACATCTCGATTAGCAGATGACAGTTCTGCTGTAATGTTTATTTTACCTCTTGACAGATTTTCAGCTAAGTAGGTGAAGGGGCGGGGCTTCCCTGCCCAGAGCCAGTTCTGGGCTTCCTTTGACTTCGTCTTCCAGTCTGCTAGGAAAAGGAACCTGGAGGAACTTAGGACGGAGGAGAGATCATGTTTTCTTTGCTATTGCATAGTGAAGGTCAGGCCCTCCTTGCAAGCCACAAAGCAGAGAATTATTTGTTTATTTTTCCCAGTAGCACTGTTCTGTCTCTGTGAGCAGCAGACAAAACCAGAAAAGAAAATTCATTCTGTGGAGCAGACCAAAGGCAGGGGGAAAAAAAAAACATGTCCTTTGGAGACATAAAAGCAAATTCAATAAGTGGTCATCTTAAATCTTCTAGTTATTCTTCCCCCCCACCACCTTTCACCCCAAATCTGAGTCTTCCTGGGATTTAAGTAAGATCCCATGAGAGAAATGAGATATGGCAGCCAGAGATGAGAGCAGCGATGGGAACTGGGGGTGGAAAGGTGTGCATTCATCTATAGATCACTCAGCCAAATAAGCCACTTAGAGAGTCCATGCCCAGATTAATTCGCTTGATTAATCAGTGACAAGCAGACTGCAATTGCAATACAGTAAGAGCCAGAAACCTGGAAGCATCCTCCACTCCTCCCTCTCTCTTATCCTTCACATCCAACCTGTGGTCAATCTTACAGAGTCTGACTCCTAACTATCTGTCAAACTCACCCTCTTCTCTCCATTTCCATGGCTACTGCTGTAATTCAGCATCATCATTGCCTGACCAAATAATTGTCACAGCTTTCTAATTAGGCTATTTCCCCTTCCAATCTACTTCCCACATAGCAGCCAGAGAAACCTTTCATAGGTGCAAATCTTATGCCATTTTCTGGATAAAACCCTTCAAGAACTTATTTCCTCCTCTCTTTTTCAGGTCCTAGTTTTATGCTGAAAGCCCAAAGTCCTGCATAATTTGATCCCCACTTATTTCTCCAGCCTTGACTCATAGCTTCTTGCTTAAAACCCTAGGCTCTAGCAAACCAAACTTTTTTTTTGCAAAATTGACCAAATACTCTTTCACTTTTGTGCCATCATGCGTGCTGTTTTCTCTGCTTGGAACAATCCTTTCGATATCCCCAACCTCCTTTAATAAGCTATTTCCTGCCTGAACTTTAGGTCTCAACTAAAATGTCACTTCCTCTAGAAAGACTTCACTAACCCTCAAGGCAGTTGAGCTAGGCGTTTCCTCTGTGCTCCCACACACCTTACGAAATCACACTGCCAGTCCGTAAGAGTCAAGAGAGCAAGAGCCAGATCTATGAGAGTCACTGTTGTATTCCTGGCCCTGGAGAATAAAACAAAACAGGCTCCATAAAAAAAATTTAAATAAATAAATAGTGTCTCTAATTTTCTCCTACTTAATGTTCAAGAGACTACAACTATAGTTTACTTGGGCCTCATAACCATAAAATTTTTCCTCTTACTTCCCGAGATTCAGGATAAACTAGCATGTTTCCATCTTTCTTCTTCTTTTCTTCAAAGCCTGCCTGTCAAGGGGATTGCCCTTATTATATTTTGGTGGAAATTTTGTTAGTGCCTTCCTTAGACCAAGTTACCCCTTAAATTGAACTATACCCAGTCCAATTAAATCTCTTGAAATCAACATATAATATCTCAAAACCATGGAATCCTTGTCTGCACCACTTATTTGGCAATCAGTCAAGGGCTGCCTTGTGATAGCTCTTGTACTTTTGTCTTAAACAATTATTATGACTCAGTACTTCACAGCTTTATAGCATGTCTCCCAACAATGCCGTAAGTCCCTCTAGGATTTCATCATTTTGAGGTCCCTTTATAGCTTTCTCACAAGAAAGCAAATACCTAAGGAGGTTAAAAAAATCATTAAAAATTGAATGCATAAGTGATTATTCTATACAGATTAGATCTGTTTAATTTTTGGTCAGTGTTGAAAGAGTTCATAACAATTTGCCTGAAATTAGGAATGACCAAGGCAAATAACTAAAATTTTAAGATAAATCATTTAAGGCAGGGGGAAAGACTTATCTGGAGTATCAATAAATTTAAGACAGGGGGCAAGAATTATCTGGAGTAAATTCAAATCACCAAATAGAATAAAGGCATATACAGATAATTTGGCTATTTCTGTTAGTCCTGTGAAAAGAAGAGCACTTATATAACTGGGAGGAAATGATTTCTATCAAGACACCTCCTCAAAAGGGTTTCCAAAACCCACAGATTCTATGAGCACTGCTAAGTGGAGTAGTTAAGACTCTGAGGACTTTGTTTTAATTTTGCCTTGATCTCTATAGAGCAATGAAATGAACTCTTGGTCAGAGATCAAGAGACCTTGATTTCAAGATGAGCTATAACATGTTTTTCTTGACCAAGACGCTTAATGTCTCTGAACCTTAGTTTTTCTCATATAACTGAGATTCTACTTCTTAATTCACAGACCTCATATGCATGTTGTGGTGATCAAATTGAGTTGTATATGATGACACTTCAGAAGAGTTTAAAGAAAAACACACATGTAAAATATTAACATTGTTATCTTGAGCCATTTGTCCAACTTTCTTGAGCATTGGCTTTTCACCTCACTGGTCACCTTCAATCTGATGATAGGGCAGTGATTGTTTGAGCATTTAATAAAGCTTTGATGTTACTTACCATTGTAAAATCATGTCATTTCTTGATGAGAAAAGACAGTGTAGAGAAAAATGGAATTCTACTCTGTTTATTTCCTCCAGATCTTTTCCAAAGATAATCAAGTGTTAACTGCTTATTTTTATTTCCAAAAAATGTATTAAGCATCCACCATGTTCCAATACTGTACAGGGTATTGAGATAAGATGAATAAATGTATTATGTGTTAGGAAAGATCCATAAACATATCAACCTGATTCCTTAAAATGTGAATCACAGTCAAAACAAGGCAACTGCAAGATGCAAGGAAGAGAGAAAAGAACATAGCTTTTAAGTCAGGCCTGACATTTACAGTCTCAATACTATATGATAAGAACCATTCTTCAGATATGCATACGCAGTGTCAGCAGCATAAAGGAGTATGGAGAGCTGAGGCTGTCTTCCCACGCCAATCTCAGACATCCATGTCAACCAGGCACACATCTGGGGCATTTTAGTATTGAACACCACCACCCCCTCCCCCATAAAAGTGGGGTGGAGAGCTATATCCCTTCACTCCCCCAACCACGACAACATGACAACATCTCGGGAAAACAGGCACTTCAAGGGCAAGGGCCCCAACGCGATGGGATTTGTTTCAGCACCAAGGACAGAGACACGTAGCAGAGGCTTCCCTGGTTTTAGAAGTTGCCTGTGGCTTGGGGGCAGAATTTAAGATTGCATCAGTGAGTTTCACCTGAAGTTTATTTTACTGGTGCTTGTTCCTCATTATTTTTGCTGCACTTCTCACTATAGCTGCATTTCTCCTATAGTGTTTGACAGCAAATCATAAGCTCCTTCATGATGAGACTTTTCACTCATTTCCTGATTCTAGAACAGTGCCTTGACCAGAGTGAGTGCTCAATAAGTAATTGTTGAATTGGATTATACTGGGTTGAGTTGATCACCACTGGAGTAAAAGCACTTCAGCACTGGGCCCAAATCAGCAACTAATCAGCAAGACAGATATGGGCAACCCACTTCTTTTGTCCTCATGGCAAGGAGGAGAACTCTTGGCTCTCTTTCCCCACAACCACGTTTTTGTCTTCCTCTCTGCTCACCTATACCCCTTGCTTCTCTCCAAAAGAAAAGAAAGCTAATGTGATTGGTGAGTTGATCCTAATCGATCAAGTAGAGTACATTTTCCCATGAGCAGAGACACTGTGTATTTAAAGGTAAAACCCCATGTTCTGCTCCCCTTTGGCTTGCCTTTCCTTCATGTACCTGGGAGATACATTGCAGCCAGATCTGGCACCTTAGACAGGTCAGATGTCCTCTCTCTCTCTCTCTCTCTCTCTCTCTCTCTCTCCTCTCCCCACCTTCTGACATTTCTTTTTTTAAAGAGCTGGCCAGAGGGTAGAGCTATCCTAAGGTTTAGAGACACATTTTAAGAAGATATTGGAGGCTCATTTCAGGCAAAAGTCGAGTTCAGATTTCCAAGAAAGAATTTACAAGAAAGACCCACACTGACTCTAACCATCTTATGACACCTTGTGCCTTATATGGCTACTATTTCTTGGATGTTTCTCCCTGCATACTGTCAGAAGGAAAAATGATTAGAGAGACTCACCTATTCCTGAGTCCCAACCCACAATGTCATTGAAACCCCATCCTCACTTCTAACAGGTCTGTCTTCTCTTCGCAAAATGAGTGTGATTACCTAGATTGCCAGGGCATCATTCAACACTAGGATTCAAGAACTATAACTGTATAAGAGAAGAATAGGCCTTGGGATCAACTAGGAGGAGGGGAGAGGGATGATTCTTTCTCTTCTTCTTCCAAGAAACTCCTCACTCTCATCTTATCCCTACACCATGTACCACACACAGCCCAGCACTCTAGCACCTTCCGTGATGGTGGGAGGTGTGAAAGGCATTTGAACTTCAGCAGAGCTATTTTGGTGCTGCCCAGAAGGCACGTGAATTTGAAAACAAAGTAGGTGAGGTAGAAACTCAACCCACATGCTGCCTCTGTCCTGAAACCTGAACAGAAGCAAGCAGAACTCTTTTTTCTCCCACCAACTGCATCATCTATCAGACAGTTTTAATATCAATGACTACGAACTCCTTTCTCTTATTTAAGCCATGTCTATCCTCCAAAGAGAAATGCAGAATTGTAGCGGTATACAAATTAAAGTCTAGGAAAGCTTTAAATGTCCTCAGGAGGAAAAATGCTTAATATATTTGTTTTTGTTCTGGTTTTATCTTTCATCATGCAAACGCTTATTTGTCTATATATTTTCCCACTTTATTGTGGTAAGTTTGCACCTTATTGCAAATTGTCTTATCCTCCTCAAAATGTTCCCCAGTTCCACAATGGCAGGGGTTGATTTATTCTCTCTCTCTTTTTTTTTTTTTTGCCCATATACCATATATATGCATTTTTTTCTCTTTGCCACAACACCTAGCACAAGAATGCTTACGTATTACTATGATGTGTTAATTTCTTAGGGCTACCATAAGAAAGTACCACAAATTGGGTGCCTTAAAACAACATACATTTATTGTCTCATGGTTCTGGAAGCTAGAAGTCTGAAATCAATGTGTTGACAGAGCCATCCTCTCTCTGAAGCTGCTAGGGAAGGATCTGTATCAGGCTTCTCTCTTAGCTTCTGGGAGCCTCAGGCATTCCTTGGCTTGTAAATACATCACACTGGCTCTCCTGAGTCTGCACATGGCGTGCTCCCTTTGTCTTCACATCACCTTCCTTCTGTTTATGTCTCTGTCTGTCCAAATTGCTCCTTTTCAGAAAATACCACTCATGGAGGTGGACTAGGGTCCACCGTCACAACCTCATTTTAACTTGATTGCCTCTGTTAAGATCTTGTTAACAAATAAGATCACAAACTGAGGAAGGTACTGGCATATTTTTTGTGGCGGAACACAATTCAACCCATAACAAATGTCAATTCCCCATTTCCTTGTATTAGTATAGAAATGACCAAAATACCTTTAGTAATTGGCTGAAGAAGGATTTCAAAGTTCTTTCCTTCTATGCGTTTGTTTCATTGTTAGTAAACATGCATTTGCTTCTGTTTCTTGTAACCATCCGTAACATTCCTGAATATCAAATTCTCAGGGGTCCTCAGAGACCATCTGTCCCAACCACCTGTCTCTGGCTTAAATCTCCCTCATGACATACAAGACCTGTGGCCACCCAGACTCTGCTCATACATTACCATACCAGGAAACTTGCCGAGACCTATTCTTTCCATAATTGATTCTGCCTGTGAAAATGTTCTCCAAATGCTGAATCCAGTTCTCCCAAATATTCCCCAAAAGACACAGGTGGAACTAGTCTTGGGTTACACAGAAGGCCTTCAGGTATTTCAAGGGCAGGAGGGTGGCCATGTATCTTAGGTGTTCCTTACCCAATTTCCTCTGCTCAGCCCAGGACATATGACCTGAAATATGACCTGTGCATCGTGGAGTGGAACTGAAACCGCATTTGCAAAATTATAACTGAGGAAATTATGACAGTGAAAGAAATCAGACCTAACAGACTCTATCTTCTAACGTTTAAGCTGTCCTTGCTCATTCCTGGGTATAGGCCAAACTACCTTTGGAAAGGAATTCAGTTCATGGTTTGACTTAAAAACAAAATTGACAACAGCCCTTTACTGAAAAGAGCCTTCTTGCCTCAGGACAAGTCTGCCTTTGTAGGACTAAAAAATTAGCTACCAGATTAGAAATTACAGTTTAGGGTTTGTGAAGCCTCTGACTCCAAGAATCTGAACCTCCTCAATTTGCTCGTGGGAATAACATCACTATTATAAAGCCTGAGATCACTGCTTGAGATATTTTGCAGACCCTGCACTGGAAGAATCAGCTGACACCACCCAGAACTGATAATCTGACTCAACCGGTTCTGCCAACCTACCCAGGAGCAGAAGACAGCAAGAAAACCTCACTTTGACCCACTATGATTCCGTCTCCAACCTGATCAATCAGCACTCACCACTTCCCAAGCCTCTACCCACCAAATTACCTTAAAAAAACTCTGATCCCCGAATGTGAATGCTCAGGGAGACTAATTTGAGTAATAATAAAACTCTCACCTCCCACATAGCCAGTTCTGCCTCAATTGCTGTTTCTTCATTGCAATTCCGCTGTCTTGATAAATTGATTCTGTCTAGGTAGCTGGCAAGGTGAACCTATTGGGGCTGCTACAGAACAGCCACATCATATCTACAAGTTTCTGTGAATATGGTCTGAGATTATACTAACTCTCATTTGTCTAGTCTGACTTTTCTTCTGCACAGTTATCTTCTTTCCTGTTTGAGTACCCTTGATCAATTATGTATTATGATCAATTCATGTACTTAACATTTATTGATCTTAATCAGAACTTATTTAGGTGCTTTTATCATCTTAATACTTACAGAAAGTCTGGAAGGTAGAGTCATTTTTTGGTCCTATTTTACTGATCAGAAAACTGAGGTATAGGGAGACTGTTTGGTCACAGATCTGTGGGCAGCAGAGCCCAGTTTCAAGCCTATGTCTTTTGATTCCAAGCCAGGTGCACTTTTCATTATATCGTGCCGCTATGTCAAAATTACTCATTATAAACCCTCAGTTTGTTTATACTAATGAATTGGGCACAGCACAAAGCAAGCAGCCAGCCCTATTACACCTTTCGCTATGTCTACAATGCGTAAGTGAGATATGCAGTCAAGATTCAGGGACAAAGTGATTTTTATCTTTGAAATATATCTTGTCCATTGGCTGGATTCAATGAATAAGTGTTAACATCTGGAAACTTAAGATGCTAGGCCACTTTGCAGGGACAAGAGCATTTATGGGTCATCCATTCCTTCCATGTTTGTGCTTTGTTTGTATACTTAATTCCATGAGTTGATAAGATGTGTGACTTTTAAGTCCTTGGGATGTAGATACAAGACATAAAAGACATATTATTACCATGAGTTGACTCTTTTAAATATGGCGGGCACTATACTCAATCCTTTTCAAATAAAAACTTACTTAATCCTCACAACAACCCTATGGAGTAAGTACTATTATTATTCTTATTGAAACTATGAAGAAACTGGAACTTAAAGGGCTAAACAAATAGCCTAAACTGACTAAATTATGGTACAGCAGTACCCCACATGCCAGTTGAAAAAAAAATCTTTATGTACTTACACAGAAAGATATATAGGATATAGTAACAGGAAAAAGTAAGTTTAGTAATAACAGTAATAGTAATAATAGACAGCATAAGACCACTTGAGAAAATGTTTTTTATTTTACAATATTCATTTTTTAAAATACTGGAAGGATGTGTATATATATATATATATATATATATATATATATATAAAACAAGTCATCAATAGCAACCATTCTGGGATGAGAATAGAAATTTTAGGTAGGGAACTTTTTAACTTTTATGTTAAATATTTTTATAATTTTTTTATATTTTAATTCTAACGTGCTACATTTTTAGTCAAAAAGGGAGTTTTAAATTTATTTTTTAATTTACTTAAAAAGCTTTAATTAAAAAAAAGCTTTAATTGACACATTGTAATCGTGCATATTTATGGAGTACAATTTCAAGTTTTTATATTATATATACATATGTTGTATGATGATCAAATTACGGTACTTAGCATGATAAATCACATAGTTATCATTTCTTTGAGGTGAGGATATTTAAAGTTCTGTCTTCTAGCTATTTGTAATATGTCATGTCTCACTGTTAATCTTTGTCACCCTACTGTGCACTAAAACCTCAGAACTTACTCCTCCTCTCTAATTGTGACCTTGTACCCGTTGACCAATCTTTTCCTATGTACCCCTGTTTTAACCCCTCCCCAGTTTCTGGTAAACACCATTCTACTCTCAGTCAGAGAAAATGTGGTCTACATAAGTTGCCCACACAGCTAGCTAAATGGCACAGTGAAACTTAGGGAAACTTAGGTTTGACCATCTTTAAAATCTGAACTCTTAATCATAATGCTGAATTGATAAATGGCATTAAATCACAGCATTAATGCCCCATTTTTCTGAGTTGAGCCAACTTCCTCCTGGAAAAAAACAAGAAGTCATGGATTAATTTCCCTCCATGATGACTGATTTAGGACAAGCAGCCTGGGACAGGGCAATGTAGAAGCTTTTTGGAAGTGTGGGCAGGTGTCTGGGTTCAGGGCACAGTCATAATCAGGGTTCTAGATCCCCACATACACTGTAATATTTGCATTCTTCCCTGTCCTCCCAATACTGGGAGAGATCCAAGGAAAAAAAAAGTTAATGAAAGCAGGTCAGTTTCCTCTAGGTCATTTAACATAAATCAGCCTCAAGGAAGAACTTGCCCAGACTGAAGAAAAAATATAAATGCCACTGAAAAATTTATAGGTCAAAATTTCCAACTTCACTAAGTCTCCCCAGGCCTTTTGTGATAAGAATAGTCAGTTCCCTCTAGCCCAAAGGGTCCCATGCTCTGCAGGAAAATGGCACTTCTGGGGTCCTCTTGACAAAAATCTAATAGTCTTCAGTGGCTGAACCTTCCCATGCCTCACTACTCAAAGTGAGGACCATGAGCCAGCAATGTCCCCATCATCTAAAATGAGTTCAGAGCCAAATCCAGCCTGCCATAGCCACTGCCCATTTTTGTCAATAAAGTTTTATTGAAACACAGCCATATCCATTGGTTTACGAATTATCAAGGGCTGACTTTGTTCTAGTACAACAGAGTTCAGTAGTCACAACAGGGACCATATGACCTACAAAGTTGAAAATGTTTGCTACTTATCCCTTTACAGAAAAGTTTTTGCCAGCTTCTGGCTAGGAGCTCATTAAAAATGTGGATTCCCGGACCCCACTCAGATCCCTAAGGAATTCCTACACACATGGAAGACTGAAAAGCAATAGCACTACTCTAGTAGTCATTAGGCCATTGCTCTGTTTCCATGTCATCCTTAGGGTGACAAGCCTGAAAATGACCTTCTGAGAGTTTAGAGGTCTAACAGCACCCCGAAGCCAGAAGAGAAGGAAACGTATGTATCAATAAAAATTGAGTGGTGGGAACAGACCAAGGGCTCCAAAGACTGCAGAGTTGAGCTGCCCTTTAAGAGTGACTAAGATCTTCAAAAAGCAAAAGGACTTGGACAAAGAAGAACCCACCCCATCCCCCCACCCCCAAACCCCTGCTCCTTAACTGACCTCACAGCTTCTGCTTTTTTCCAATCTGGTTACAATTGTTCTCTGGGATGAAAATTTGCCTTAGAAAGAGGCTTTATGTCACCCTTCAGAGGCTGCCAGGTGCCCTCTGAGCAGGTTGAGGCGAGCCCAACCCTAAGAGAGCACAAACAGGCTTCCAGTACCTTCTTTAGAGATAAAGGAGTTGGGTTTGCAGTCAGTTCCATGTAGCAACTCAGCATGGAGGGGTAGAAACATGCTTGGGGTCAAAAAGACCCATTGCATTCCCTCTTCCACTTGGCTCCTTTCTGCCCCCTGGCACCTGGCCCTGTGGGGAAACTGCAAAGCAGAGGTAAAGACAAGGCCTCACCTGCAGGAGATAGGAAGAAGGCTCTTCTGGGGGAGTTGTCCCAGGATCCCCTGGCCAAGCTTCTTTAAGAAGTGCTCACTTTGACGGCCATGCTGTCAGGGACCCTCATGGGTGAACTTTCTTTGTCCTGCTCAGGACACTCTTAGGAGCCTTTATCCAAGGTAGGTTTTCTTCCTCCAAAACAATCTTATCACACTGAAAAACATTAGGCGCGGAATGGTCAGTTAAAAGGGGGTTTCCTTAGATCTTCAGACTCTGCCTGTGGCCCATATTCCCATTGCCGGCCAGAGCCCCAGCTAAGCAGACCCTATGAGCACATCCCCAAACCCCTCACTATTTGCCTCTGCACTCCTTGGACATCCAATTCTGGCCTAGCTTTGCCCTTCAGTTCAGATGTGCCCCAATGTCTGCCTGGGCATGAGGTACTGTTTCTGACAATCCCGTTGCCTCCTGCCCTGGCAATGCTCCCTCACTGGGCCTAGGGTAATTCCCCTGCTGGCTTTGCAGGCCTGAAGAACCCCTTACTTCACCACCTGGCACCAACTTCCACAACATTCCCACCACCCCTAGGAGACAGAGAAACCTGCTTGGAGGTATTTTTAAGTAGTTGTCAACAAGGCTCCACCTCTATCTCCATTTCTCATTCTAAAGTAGGTCTTTAAAACCAGATCACCTTGCTCTGTACCCTCTCTCCTCCCCTGTGGAATTTCCCAGTGCGGGCCCAGCCAGGGGGAATGTAGGAAACAGCACGAGTCTCTTCCCAGGAACCTGGGTGTCCTTTGAAGGCATCAGAGAGACATGTGCAGAACTCCAGGGAGGGTTTATCATCAAGTGGCAAAATTGTCCTTTTCTTTCAAATATTAGGGAAATGGATGGCCTCTTAGCCGGGACCTCCTCATGATTCCACGTCTCTGGCATCTGCTGGTCATTTTGTGGGTTGGGAGCAGGGCATTTCCTTTAATTTGATAATTTCTGCTCTTCTCTGGCCTCTGACCAATTATCCTAACTCTAGAAAATTACACTCCTGGTCAGCTTTTACGTGTGCTCATCTGCATGCATCCTGCTAATCACCTGCAGCAAATGCTCTTGTGTAAGCATTTTGGCCAGCTGCTCTAACATAGCATTGGCCTTCTGCCAACTTCTGAGTAATTTTTAAATCTTGTATTCCTGCAGTAACTATTCTCACAGGTCCTCCTTTCTCCTCTACATCCTCTACCTATCCCTATTAAGACTCTCAGGTGGAGTCCAGGAGCCTGATGTGAGCCCGACTGGATGCTGAGATCCCAGTAGAAAGCCAAGGACAGTGAGAACTGCAGGGCAGCGGGGCAAGGAGAGAATGGACCAGCACCTCTTCTTAGCTCTAAGCATCCCTGATTTATAGATAACAAAAACCACCTGAGATAAAGAGCTGGCTTTGTGCTTATTCTTGGTCTGATTCTGGAGATGTTAATTACTCTCTCTATTACCCTCTGGAAAATGGCAAAAATAGCATCCAGCTGTAGGATAGGTGAGAACTGAGTAAGGATCCATGTCACGACAAGGATGACAATGAGGAGGGTCAGACTTCTTTTGTCCCGGGGATTCTCTATTTTTCTCCAGTGTTTTCCCAGGATTTAGTCTTCCCAAAGACCAGGATGGTTGAATCTGCTTATACCAGGGCCTTCACTCTCTCTCTTCCCAGGTTAACTCCTGGGTCAGTTAAGGCATGGGAAGCAAGGAACGTTTGAACAGCAGCAAGTGGTTGGAAGTGAGTAATACTAAGAGAAATCATTTGTTGATGCCTATTATTTAACCTGAAAGAAACCCCAATAGTAAAAATGTTGAGAATGCTGAGCTTCTGCTAAGTGAGTAAATAGTCCCAAATCGCACAGCCTGACCCCAAAGCCCGAGTTTGTTAAAATTATAAAATTATATTCTGGTGCGTCATAAGAAGATGGGAAGATACGTTAGAAAGGGGAAGATAAGTTAGAAAGACAAGTTAGAAATGGGAAGATAGGTTGGAAAGCTTGGAAAGAGATGGAGGTGTGCACGGGGGAAAAAAAGGAATGGGTAAGGTAAAGTCCAGGAAGAGCTTTAGGGAGGAGAGAGTAGGGGGAATGAGGCTCTGAAGCTGTAGGAAAGCAAGAGGGCCAGTGTATGTGTGCACTCCTCACAGATAGCTTCAGTGCACCCCCAGGCTCCCCAGCAGGGCTGCAGCAGGATTGCCTATGGCTGCTGTGAATATAGCAGTCCAGGGCTCTCAGTGCCCTGCAGCTGCGAGGAACTGAGTGGTTGGACAGAACGTGGTAAGTGACTCCTCTTTATTCCCTTTCAAAAGCAGGTGGAAGAAACAGGGACAAACCATTGGGGAGGGTGGGGGCAGGGAGAGGGCACACTCAAGCCAACAGGACTGTGGAATGGCAGAATCAGACTTCTCTTCTATCTCTGCTTTCCTTTAAGTTTTGAATCTAGCAAGAGCTCCTTCTGTCTTTCCTGCTTTTCTTCTCACACTCCTATATAAGAACTGTTCTTGCCACCCATGGGCTCTCCTAAAGACAGAAAAGGGAAGAGTATCTGTGCAGACAGAGTCAGCTTTCCACACCCAGCCTTAGACCACTGCTCCCTGCCTGTTATCCTCGATTCAAGCCAAGGAACTTCCTTTGAGACCCAGCTCTGCAGTGGACCCCTCTCCAAAGCCCCTCCTCAGCCCAGGACAGAGTCAGGGCCCCCACTGCACTTCATTGGCATTAAAATCTCTCAGCTGCACTGAGAGATTGTCTGTGTCCCCCTGGTACTCTGAGCATCTTGAGGGCAGAGAATGGGGTTCCATTTATGCCTGAACTCCTGGCACCCAGCACTGTCAGTCACAGAGCAGAAGTGAGTGTAGAAATGGGATTTACTCACCACCTTCTTAGGATCAGGCACTGAGGACACAGAGACAGAGACAACATCCTGATTTCAGATTGCTAACAGTTCAATGAAAGAGATTTTTTTTAAGTACACAGTAGGTATACATACAGTAGGCCCCTGGAAGGAAGATTGTTATCATTGTCATCACTGTCATCAGCAGCAATGTCTCCCTAGCCCTCAAGAAGTCCTCCAGGATGTTTTCAAGAGAATTCAGCTCCTCCCCTGGAGAGAGTACCCATCTACTTCCAACTTTAAGTGCTAACAGTTCTGCAGCCCCTGGGAATCAATAACACCCTGCTTGTCAAAGTATCCTGGAACACATGCCCACACATGCCCCACACCCTCTGAAAATGGTTCCTGATCACCCAGTCCCACCCAAGCCACTTGCCCTTTGTTAGGCCAGAGGACAAACCATCATTTTGCCTGGCCAGTAACTGCCCATCTCTTTCCCTCCCACCAGAGAAGGGGCCTTCTCACCATCTCTGCAGCTCTCAGCTGCAAACAAACATTACCTGGGAGCAGGACTTGACTAAGGAGAAAAGGAACTAGGAACAGCTGGAAGGAGAGCTGCAGGGTCCTACCCAGGGAACTCTAGGTCACAGCACAGAAATTTGGAACCTAGGAAGAGCATCAACATATTGTCATGGGAAATGGGAGATGGAGGATAGCCCAGGGACTGGCTTTGGCTGTGCAGGGCACTGGAGCATCATTCCCCCAGAGCCAGTGTTTTCAGCACCCTGAAGCCAATGCTTGGCACTGCCCACCCACTCAGTGTCCTCCTCTGCTCCGTTTGGATACGACCTGGGGTGGCAAGACGAAGGATGATCAAGTAACTGTGTGTTTCTACCCTTTTCTGTAGTCATGGAAATGGATGAGGAGAACTGGCAGAGAGAGGGGTGGGAGGTAGCTTTGGCCCTGAGCCAATCTTGCCCTGAAAAGGCTTGGCAGGGCATTCCCACTCTGATTTACATCATGGAGCTCCAGGTAGCCTCACAGGAACAGAGGACTCTGGCTCCCACAGCTCCAGCCTACAAATCTAGCTTTGATTTCAGAACTGACTAACCCTTTTCCTACAGGATGGTGGCTTCCCTTAGGCGCATCCCTCAGGGCTACTGCTGTATCAGTCACAAGCCTAGCTGTCAGCTCTTTAACCTGAGCCCTTATTTCTCTCAATGTCTCTGATTCTTCCTGTGCCTCTGAGCATGGCCACAACAGCCCTAGAGAATTAGGGGCCAGTAACCTAGTCCTTCCTCTCTCCACTCCTCATCCATGCCCAATAGTGATGCTCTCAAAAGGGAACAGCCAGGCCAGAAAAAAGGGGGTGGCAAGGACAGAATCAGGATTTTAAGGGTAGAGGGCACATTTACAAACAAGACATCTTGTCTAGCCCCAGTGGGGTTCATGAGCCAAAGACGAGCTAACAAGTTGTCTGGTATCTGGGATGTATCTGCCTTGGGAGGAAAAGGAAGGAAAGGAGGTCAAACTCTTGCTGAAAGTCCTCACTCTCCTCTTAAAAGCCCTCACACATGTTTATATAAAGATCTACAGAAGAATTATTTTGAAGTTTTGCCTCTATTACCTTTCAAAGAGAGACTGTTCTGGGCATGGAAGTAGAAGCTGCCAGAGAGGCCAGAGACATGCCATGAAGGGTCTCCCTCTAGGAGGTAGCCCAGCAGCTTGATAAAACACTTGGAAAGAGCTATTTGGGGTTAGAAAAGAGACTGAAGCAAAATTAACTACCTCTCCCTGTGCTACCTTTCTCTTTGACTTATGTACATTATTCCAAGATCCTGGGAAGATGAAGCAAAGACAGAGCCGGCTCTGCATTTGTTGAAGAGTCTGGAAACAGAAAAGGGGAAGGAGGTGTCTAGAGAATAACCGGGGAAAGAACTGGAAGACCTTCGTGAAGCAGAGCCTTGTAGAGAGGCGCAGGTTCAAATCCTGGTTGTGCTACATATGAATTATGTGACCTCAGGAACATTAACTAAGCTTCTATTTCCTCATCTGTAAAATGGAGTATCTACTTTGTAGAATGCCTTGCGGGTCAGCGGAGATAATATATTTAAGACAGTTAGCACATGTCAACAATGAGTATTTATTATTATCTGAGATAGTATCCCTGCTCTAGATGAGAGGGTATCAGTAGATTTACTGGGAAGCTGGACCAGGTGTGACAGGCACCCTGAGGCGCTATGCATGGATTCCCTGCTTTCACAGCTACCAATTCTGCTGTCACTTTGGAAGCCTTAAGAAAGCAAGAAGAGTCTCCTCTTTGGCCTATGGGTTGGGGTCATTGCTCTAACCCCAGACCATCACAAATTAACTCACACATAAACCTTTCAGTAAAAATCATCTTCTAAAGATGGCTTCTGTCTCCAGCTAAATAGAGAAGGTGCTATCTATGTATTCGGTTGTATGCAAAATGTCAAAGAACTTTCCTGGCAAAGGGCTTAGAAGACAACTGTATGAAGGAAGAGTTGCTGTGGAAGAGAAGTTTGATGACCGAAAGACAGGGGTAGCTGGTCTGGAGTGCTTAGCCCCTAGGGAGTGCGGTGCTCAGACCTGTTACTGAGAAGAGGTAGAGCAGTTTGAGACTTTGCCTGCTCTCTTCCCTCTTCCTCCTCAAAACTTGCTTCAACAACAATTGTTGACACTTAAGTCAAAATTTAAGCTAATGTTATTGCCCTCAGGTCACTTGCATATGAACTCCTTGGTGTTTTCTTTTGTTTTTATTTTTCCATGAAAATTGGTCAACTGTTGAAGACAGATTAAGGTAGCAAGTGGGGAAGTATTTAAAGACAGAAGGTGTTCTCTTACTGACTCATACCCTATGGTGATAGGGTGTGTGTGACCTCAGACCAAAGGAAGGTAGATCCAGATGTCTAAAATCAGAGGAGGCCATTACTGAGTATATATCAAACGGATTATAGAACATTCAGTTATAAAGACACATGCACACGTATATTCATTGCAGCACTGTTTGCAATAGCAAAGATGTGGAATCAACCCAAATGCCCATCATTGATAGACTCGATAAAGAAAATGCGGCACATATACACAATGGAATACTATGGAGCCATAAAAAAGGATGAGTTCATGTCCTTTGCAGGGACATGGATGAAGCTGGAAACCATCATTCTCAGCAAACTAACACAAGAACAGAAAACTAAACACCACATGTTCTCACTCATAAGTGGGTGTTGAACAATGAGAACACATGGACACAGGCAGGGGAATATCACACACTGGGGCCTGTTGGGGAGTGAGGGGGGACTAAGGGAGGGAAAGCAGAGGATGGGGGGATTGGGGAGAGCTAACATTAGAAATACCTAATGTGGATGATGGTTGATGGGTACAGCAAACCACCATGGCATGTGTATGCCTATGTAACAAACCTGCACGTTCTGCATATGTACCCCAGAACTTAAAGTGTAATAATTTAAAATAAAATAAATAAAAATAAATTTTTTAAAAGGCATACAGAAAGAAAAAAAATGAGAGGAGGCACCGCCATTACCTCATTGGAGGCTATATAGAGAGGAAATAGTGAGGTGACTGTGGGGGAAGATTGGAGAACTCAGGCAGTCTCCATCCCCGTTCCTAATCATCACTTTTCTCTTAATCTAGCATATTCTCTTTCTTTGCGCTTCTTGCCCAACTTTCTAATCACTGGCTTTAAAGTTGCCTTATAAATACAGTCATCTCTAGGTATCCATGGCGATTGTTTCCAGGACCCCAAAGCCCACCATGGGACACCGAAATCCTCGGATGCATGCTTAAGTCCTTGATATAGAATAGTATAGTATTTTCATATTATTAATGCAATCCACCCATTTACTTTAAATCATCTCTGGACTACTTACAATAACTAACACAATACAAATGACATGTAAATAGTTATACTGTATGGTTTAGACAATGATGGCAAGGAAAACAGTCTGTAGTGTTCAGATGCAATTTTTAAAAAAATATTTCTGATCCATGGCTTGTTGAATCCACAGATGCAGAACCTGTGTATACAAAGAGCTGACTGTATTTTTCAAAGCTCATTAGGCAGCAGCACATTCTCCCCACCCACTGAGGAAGCATCAGGCTGACGTTTTTCAGCACTTCCGCACTCACTGCAGTGCCCACCTCCGCCCTCCTCACCCCTCATCTCAGAGCTGGCACCTGTCTCAGCAAGCAAGGAGTGGGCCTCTGCAGACTCAGGTCTTCAGGGCAGCCCGATGTGAGACAAAAAGAAAGTGGAAACAGAGCCTGCTCGATTTCTTTTGGAGCTTCCCATCTACTTAATGAACTCTACAGGTAGCCTAGAGAAGTAGAAAATTGAAAGAAAAATAATGGTAGAAAAGATTAAAACACCGCTTTGTATTTACGTAGCACTTTATGTTTCCCACATTTCTTTGCTTGTTTTCACATCGGTATTCGTTTTCTAAAGCTGCTCTAACAAAGTACCGCAAATTGGGTGGCTTAAAACAACAGGAGTTTGTTCTCTCACAATTCTGGAGGCTAGAAGTCCAAGGTCAAGGTGTCAGCAAGGCCATGCTTCCTTTAAAGACTCCAGGGAAGACTCCTTCCCAGCTTCTTCCTAGCTTCGGGTGCCTCCCAGCAGTCGTTGGCGCTTCTCTGCTTGCAGCTGCATCACTCCAGTCTCTGACTCTGTTATTACGTGGTCTTCACCGTGTGAAACTCTGCGTGTTCAATTCTTCCTATAAGGCTACGAGCCATTGGATTTAGGGCCCACCCTAATCCAGTAGGACTTCGCTTTAACTAATGACATGTGCAGAGACCCTATTTCCAAATAAAGTTACATTCTGAGGTTCAGGGTAATCATACACGTTGAGGAAAACTTATCAACCCACTGCAGTATTACTGCTAGCAGCCTTGTCTTCTAAGTAGCATTTCTTAAGCAGGTATTCAGCTGTGATCATAAAGGTTTACCAACCATTCACCTCCCTTCTCTCACCTCTGCTGCTACCTGCTCAATGGTAGAAATTTCCTCCCATCCTTGCTGATCCTATTTAATTATATTTGCTATAGATTGTGTCTTTTAAGCTAGGCTTCCCCAAAAGCAGACCCTAAAACAAAGATTTGACTGCAAGTAGTTTATTTGGGAGGAGATCTCAGGAAGCACCAATATGGGACTGAGGAATAGAGGACAAGAAATCAACATAGGTTTGCTGTGGGAAACTGGGGTCAGTTCCACTGGGATCCTCTGGGAGACTGTGCAGAACAGCCTCAGAGTTGTTCCAGTGGAGGAGTAAAGAAGTCGGGGTATTTATCCCCAAACTCCCACCTGTCATGAATTGAAGACTTCTTCCAGGAGCATCAACTTCTTGCCCTTCAAACCTGGGCTGTACACAGGCTGAGCATGCTCCTGCCTCCAAAGAAACCCAGAAGACAAAGAGAGTCACAGATGCTTCTGAAATGGGAAATTTTCCTTGACCCCTTCGCAGACGCCGCAGCAGGGGTGCCTAGTTTACCCAGTCTACAGCTCTCAACCCCTTGCCAGATGGGGAACACACAGATGAGTGCGTGCAGGAACCAAAGCAAGTGCTTTTGGGCACCGGCAGAAGCAAAACCCCATCAGGCCCCACGGCACGTCTAGGAGGTGCCTGCAACCCCTGAAACCCCAGAAGGCATGTGTTACAGTGCTCTTTTAGCTTTCCTGTCCATGGACAGATTAGCTAAAAGAGCTGGAGTGCAGGGGCATGATCTTAGCTCATTGAAACCTCTGCCTCCCAGGTTCAAGCAATTCTCCTGACTCAGCCTCCCAAGCTGGGACTACCAGTATGTGGCACCATGCCTGATACTTTTTTTATTTTTAGTAGAGATGGTGTTTCACTGTGTTGGCCAGGCTGGTCTCAAACTCCTGACTTCAGGTGATCTGCCTGCCTCAGACTCCCAAAGTGCTGAGATTACAGGTGTGAGCCACCACCCCTGGCCAAATCCATCTTGCCTGGGGACTAGATTGCCTTTGTAGGACTAACATATCAGCCAAAAGCTTAGAAATGATAGGTTTGGACTCATATAGCTTGAGGCTACAAGATTCTGACCCTTCCCAAATTACTCCTGGGGATAATATCACTATTGTAAGCCTAAGATCAGTGCTTGAGACCCTGCACTTGATGGATCAGCTAGCACTACCCAGATCGATAAACTGGCTCATCTGATCTTCTGGCCCCCCCTACCCAGAAACTGACTCAGCTCAAGAAGACAGCTTTGACTCCCTCTGATTTCATCTGTGACCTGACCAACCAGCACTCCTGACTCATTGGCTGCCCCCACCGACCAAGTTATCCTTAAAAATTCTGATTCCTGCATGTTGAGGGAGACTGATTTGAGTAATAAAAAAACTCCAGTCTCCTGCACAGCCAGCGATGCATGAATTACTCTCTCTCTATTGCAACTCCCCTGTCTTGATAAATGGGCTCTGTCTAGGCAACGGGCAAAGTGAACCCACTGAGTGGTTGCACAGGCACTGACAATATCTGCTACAACTGGGATGACACTTGTCTCTGTAGGGCTTACTAGGTTCTTCCATAGTCGGTGCTCAAAAAATATTTGTTGAATTGAATTGGCACAGGTCACTTGAATAAAGGAATAAAGAACAAAGATTAGTCATTCACTCATTTAACAAAGATTTACTAAGCATTTACCAAATCCATGCACAGTGCAAGACCTTGATGCCAGCCCTGTATAATTTTGGGCTTGGTACAAAATTATTACCCTCAACCACCAATCAACCAATCCTGGCCTTCACCCATTACACCATTACAATCAGCCAATAACCCTGAGGTCTTCCCAAGAACCGACTGGCTGAGTTAGCAAGAATAAACCTCTGTGCTATTCTGTGGTGAGCATATTTTGCAACACTTGGGGATAAGATTAACCTCCTATGCACTCTTATTAAGCTCTTATTCTTCCCAGTTCTCAGATTACAAAGAAAATAAGTCCCTTATGGGGCCATCTGGACCAGCTGAAACAAATAATTCCCAAATATTTGCTGGCCTTTGCCCTGGATTTTTACCACTTTAGGAAATTAACTTGGAGAATCAGAGCCTCACTACTGAATAGAGACTAAAGAAAATATTGGTACTCTTTTAAGACATTTTCCTTCCATCTTTCCTACCCCTAAACCATCTCAGACCAGTCAAACTTAATGCTGTTTTTAAATGAGATGTCCCATTACAGAATCTCTTCCCCTCACCTTGATTTCTACCCCAGAACAAATTATTCTCTCAAGCCCTCAGAAACACAGTTTTCTTCTTTCTGTTGTCTTTCTGTTGTCAGCCAGGCCCACAGTGCAGACAATTTCAGAAACACCCCCTTCCCAATACCAGAGCATTCTAGTGAGCAACATTTCCCTAGGGCAGGCTTGTCAGAGACCAGAGCAGACTCCAGGGCAATGGTTCCTGTCTCACGTCAAACTCCGGCTTCTGTCCCCGCATACTGAGGAGCTCCCTGTCTCCCTGGCTGGCTCAGTCCCTTGATGTGCGCTTTTAATATTCATCTCCTTCTCCCTCACTTGATGTGAATTAAAAGAGCAACTTGCAAGGCAAACAAGAGGAAAATAACAGATTGCTGCTGCTCATTAAAGCTTCAGCTCAATACACTCTGATAGGAGCCACGAGACTGGCTCTCCCTCCCAATCGAAGGTGGAGGAGTTGGGGGCATGATAATCACAGTACCTTGGATATGCTCTGGGCTCAAGGGATATTACAGATGGAAATACATTTTCCTTCCTGAATCTTTACTGTCTGGTGGAACCCCAGAGTTTAAGCTTATCTCTCTCATTTTCCTGACATATCATCTTAGAATTCACTTCACTGTTTTGAGCTTCATTTAGTTTTTCTGCCTGAAAATGGAAAAAAAGATTAATAGTCTCCTAAGTGAACTGTGTAATGCTAAATAAATGAATAAATATGAAAGCATTTTGGAAGAATTATCTTCTCTCTCCCTCTCTCTTTCTTTCACCTTCTCTTTCTTTCCATCAGTATTTTAACCTGCTTGAACAGCTTCTTAAAATCTTAAAATAATGAAGTCTTTCTCCAATCACAGGCCTTACTGTAGCTACAGCACTATTTCTTTTCTCCCCTTTGAAGTGAAACCTCATAAAATGTTGTCTATATTTGTTACCTTCATTTCCTCCTTCCACCCGCACTCCTCAGCCCACTCCAATCTGGCTTCCACCACACCACTCCCCTGAAACTGCTCTCTCTATGACCACCAATGACCCTGTTGTCAAATTCAAGTAATATAATTTTAGTTATTATGTATCTTGACCCTTTTTCCCCCGGCTGGTGACTCTTTCCTCCGTTTCTAAACAATTCTCTTTCCTTGGTAGCCAAACATCACTATCTCTAGGTTCTTCTCCTACCTCTCTGGCTAATCCTTCTTAGGCAACTTCGTCTGTTTCTCATTAAATGTCAGTGTTTCCAGCCACCCTTCTCATTACAGATTTCTTTAGGGATTTGATTTATGCCCAAATCTTCATCTCCCATCTGTATATGAATAACTTCCAAGTCTACATCTCCAGCTTAAATCTGTCTCCAGAGGTTTAGACCCATTTATCTAGCTGTTTACTGAATACCCCACAGATAATGACACCCCCCCTTCCTTTTCAAAGAATTCAGGGTCTCCCTTTGACCATCAGGATAAAGTTTAAACTCATGAGTGTGGTATCCAAGACCTTTCTCACTCTGTCTCTGCACTTCACCCTCCAACTCCATGTTCCCCCCACTCTGCAGCTGCAGTTCTCACACAGACTCTTGCCTCCAAGTCATTGCACATCTTCCTTCTCCAAGGAATTTTTTTTTCTCTACCCCTTATTTTCATGGTCTGACAAACCAAGACCTGTCCTTCAAAACTCAGCATAGATATCACCTTTTCCAGGAATTCTTCACAGTTGGGTTTGGGCCCCCCCAACCTGAGTGAGTGCTCCTCAGCATCCTGTGGGTCCCACCTCCGAACATTCATCACATGGCACTGTGGTCACCTATTGACTTGTGTGTCCCCCACCAGACTGAAAGGTCGCTGAGGGCAGTGACTGTACCCTTGTCTTTAGTATCAACTCCAGTGTCTGACATGAAATAGATCCTTTATAAACACTTGCTCAAATAAAGAGTGTGTGGTATGCTGAGGGATTATAATAATCACCACATAAAAAATAGGTAAAGACTCAATTTTCCCTATTTGGATGAAAGAAAGATTATGGCACTAGAAACTTCAAAGGCATTTACAGCAAGACTCCCACCTTACTGAATCTAAGTAGACACCAGACACCAGTGGTTATTTTCACAGTCACAGAGCACAGACTTGCTGATTTTTTTCTATCCTAAAGCCCACGTCCCTCTCTTAATATGCTATTTCCACCCTCCTCCCCAAGCAAAATATTATACATATATACATACATGCACATACATAGATATAACAGCTTCATTGCATTGGAAAGCTAATGGAGAGGTGTTAATACTAGATATGTCTGGGTGGGTAGGATTATCAGACTTTTTAATACTCTTTTTGCCTGTCTTTTTATTTTTATATTGAGCATGCATTATTTTTAATAAGAAGAAACAGCAAAAGTGACTTCATCTGGGGATCACAATCTGTAGTAACATGAGGTCGAACTGATAAACATCACTGAGCAATGATACTTTTGAGAGGAGATTACAACTGGGGACATGGAGAGAACAGTGTGACACAAGAGAAGTTTTCATTTAATTCAACCCCCAGGCGTTGATTACCTGCCAGCTACAAGGTGTTGACCTAGGTGCTGCAAGGAATAAAGGCATGAATAAGGCATGGAGCCCACCCCGGCAGGGGGAGAAAAGTGTTAGGGAAGCTTTGATTCATTGAGTGCTGGGACATGCCAAGTAGCACCTAGGGGCTTTGCCTGTGCTGTTTTTCATAATCCTCACAACGATCCTGTGAGGTAAGTATCACAATCCTGTTTTTGTAGATGGGGAAATTGAGGCACAGAAAGGTTTATTGACAGACCCCAAAATCATGGTTAACAAACCAGGATTTAAACCCACATATTTCTGATTCATCCCCTTTGCACCACACAAAACTGGGTTTGTGAAGTGCCTCTCAAGGAAGGTGTGAGCACAGTGGGGTTTCTATCAGTGGTTCAGGAAAGGCTTTCTGGAAACCCCATGTGGGCTAGGCTTCAAAAAGAGGGTGTGAATGTGGGAGAAGAGCTATACCATGAGCCTCTGGGAGAGGCAGCATCCTTTGGGAAGATGATGCTGGCAGCATACCACAGCCTGGATGGGGTCCAGGAGTCAAGTGGGAGTGGCAGGGTCTCCTGAGCCTGTCACGGTGAGGTGGGAGCAGAGCAGTGGGCACACTATGACTGGAAACCAGGAGTTAACAGGCTGAGAAGGCAGGTGGGTGGGGAGCAGGAGCCAGAGGCAAGCACTGCAAGAGCATGGTCACCGATGAAGGACACGACAGGACAAGAAAGAAGTAGCCCTGTTGCCAGCAGTGATCTGCTGTGGTGAGGGCCTTTAAGAAGGTCCACGTTCTGACCAGCCTGCTCTCACCAGGACTTGGAGCCTGGCATCTGATGGGAAGAACATTCCAATCAGAAGGAAGTCAGTGAGAATGGGTATGACAACTTGAAGCAGTTCATGATTCGTTAATAAAAGCAGAGATACTGGGTGTGGTGAGATGTTGAAGAGTTATCAGAAGAAAGACCATCGTTTTCTGGGAGTTATCATTTTCTTAACTCTCCACCCACAGCCATCGTTACCAAAGTTGAAGGGCTGGCAAGTAGTGTGGGTGACAAGGAAGACATCTGTCTTCCCTGCTTCTGTGGTTCCAAGACTGTTTATTGACCCTGGTCATACAAATATAAACAACCACCTCACCCAGGGCCAGCAGCATAATTTGCAGGGCCCAATGCAAAATGAAAACATTGATCCCCTTGTTCAAAAACCAGAGGGAAATAGGGCCATTAAGGGTTACCAAAACGTAAACATTTTTCTTTCTTTCATAATTTTTCTTTTGACTAGTCATGATACTTTTAATTTGATATTCAATGTCATTTTAAATAACGAAAAATTTAAAATTTAATTATTAGTATGAATTTTATCATTCTTTATATTGTGTAATGTTAGTTGTAAATGAAAATAAGCGCATTTGACTCATATGTGGAATCATTGAAATTACACAGTTCATATTTCCTAGCTCTTACTTGCATATATATTTTGCTCTTATCAGAGCAGTGGGAACACTGCACAAAACTAACTCAACTGTTTTAATTTTACTTCTTGATAATGTGCATGTTCCATCAATACTCTTGACCTTCAGCTTACTGATGAGTAAGGAAGGGCTGAAAGGAAAAGGAACTGTGGGTTGTCCCGTCTTTCGCTTTTCTTCTGCGTCATCATTTCACCGTAAGTGGTTGGTTAATACTGGGAAGTAATGAGTAAGAAGCACAGGACAGGGTTCCTTGCTTGTTCACGTTTCTTAGAGCCATTGCTTTCTTTCTATGTGAAGCAATCTCTGGTTTGAATGGAAAGCATGGCCCTTCGGGCTGTCAGCATCCCTAATTACTCAATTATATATATAACACACTTAACCTTGCATCATTTTCAGTCTCATGAAACTCCCACGCGCTGTGGTTCCACCAGAATTCTGCATTTGTGGGACATGGCAAAAGCTATATGCCAACAGGGCAGCAAGGAACAACCGTGTGAGTCCATCTGTTCCAGGGCGTGTCCCCTGCTCCTGGGCTTGTCCCTCTTCCTGGAGCATGTTTTTGGTTCTCATCTCTGACTCCCTCCTCCACCTCTGCCTCACAGGATCCATCAGCTGGGTCAGCCTTCCCCTCACCTCAGACATACCATCTCCCAGGCAGGGCGGGAGAGCTTAGACACCAGAGCTCAGCATTCAGTCAGAATACACACACACCCCACACACACTGCACCCAACACACACCCCCCACACATCACACCCTACACACACATCTCATTCTCCACACACACTGCATCTGACACACATACGCTGCACCCCCCATACGGTGTACACACACACCCCACACACATCACACCCTACACACACATCTCACTCTCCACACATACTGCATCCAACACACACACGCCACACACCGCACCCTACACACACCCCACACACATCGCACCCTACACACACCTCACTTTCCACACACACTGTATCCTAAACACACACACTGCATACCCACACCAAGGACACATACACACACCACATACACCGCAGTCTACACACAGACAGCTCACACACCTCATACCCTACACACACACACCTCACTCTCCACACACACCTCATCCTACACATACACATGCATCTCATGCCGCACTCTCCACACATACACCTACACACACACCACAGCCTACACACACACACACACACACACACACACACCACATGCCATTTGAATGTCCTTCCTTTCTTATCACTTTACTGAATATCATATTGTAAATCCAACAATTGTTTACATCTTATTCCTTGACCACCTTGCAGCAATTGCTGCTGTTAGCTACCCTTTTGTTCCTCAAAACCCTCTTCTTTGGCGTCCAATATACGGAACGATCCTTGTTCTCCTGTGTCTGTAGGAGCATTTCCGAATAAATCTTAACTCCTCTGCTCCTGGCCATGGGTTTCCCTCAAGACTCAGGCCTTAGCCATCAACTCTCTTCCCACCTTCTTAATTCATGTCCTTCTCAGCGCCTGGCTGACAACCCCCAGATCTGTGTTTTTCTACTAGCTCACTGCCTTCCAAAATCAGGCTATTAGCATCAACCTCAAGCACTGTCCCTCTCTGGGTCTAAGTTTCCTAACTGTGAAATGAAAGTTAGAACTGAATGGTCTCATGCTAGACCTCAAACTTAAATTCTTCCTTCTGATTGCCCTAATTCATTGAAACCTTAAGCTGAAAACACCAATATTCACCCAGTTCACTTTCATGGCTCTTACTGTCCAAGAAAACTCAGTTGAGGCAGGCTTCTTTTACATTAGGATCTAAGCCCACAGCCTTCTATCTTGGGTCCTTGGCAAATTTTTACTCTTCAGAACAAAGAACACCTGACAAGGTCACAACACACATTCTAGTAGGCAAATTACAGGCCTGTAGCTTAATCAATTTGCCTTGACTACAGCTTAAATAGTGAGTCTATGTTTATATATTTGTTTGTTACTATTCTCATATATTTGTTCCCCAAGGATTAGCTGATTTACTCAGCCCCGGTCTTCAAAAGACTTAATTCTTTCCTGATGAGCACCACACTTCAGCCCACTGGAACTCTTCTGTGGTGCACTACCTTTTCCTAAGCCTGAACTGATCACCACTTTTTTACTCACCAGAACCTACAACAACCGAAAAAACTTTCCTGGTTTGTGGAGTTGTCAACAGACTGACAAGCCATCCAGAGCATAAAACCAACAAGCAGGAATCTTAGCTTTTTAGTTAATTACCACAATTTTTTTTAATCTAAAGGAAAGGCGTGGGGAATGTGTTCAACATTTAGTTCTAAATTGGGGAACGTAGTTTATTTTTTTCAAAATTATAGTCATGTTCAAATTACGAATCATCAAGGGCTAACGAATTCTCTCAACCCTTCTCTTTTACCTTCTGTGTCCAGTTGGCCACACAGGCCTGCCTGGTGACCCTCACTTCAAACCATCTCTCATGTACCTGTTCTTTCCATTCTCAGAGTATCCCATCAGTTCGCTGTCACAGTTCCCTGACTGGTCTCCTGTCTCTGTCCCTCCTCTGACCCACCATGCAGACCCCTGCCAGACAATCTTCCTCAGACATTGCTTGCCGTGGGTCCCATCCCCACTCCAGCATTCTCACTGGTTGACTCCCCAGGTGTCCAGAAGTGAGTCCAGTCTCTGCCAACGGCCATAGTAGGGACAGAGTAAAGTAGGGGGAAAGCATGAGTTTGGCAATTCTCAAGCTCCCACTTGCCAGTTATGTGACTTTGGAATACTTCAACTCTTGGAATATGTTTTCTAAAAGAGAATAATGATATATAACCCCCAGAGTCGAGGGGGGTGATTACATGGGATAATATACATAGAGCGTGTATATATGTCAGTGCACAGTGCTTCTAAAGCATTTAGTTAGAGTTCCACCAGTGTAAGTTCTTCCTGTTGTCTGCCCTCTCCAAGCTCTCATCCTGATGCCAGAGGGTGATTTGCCTTGTATGGCTCTTAAAATCTTTCATGTAGATTCATCTCATGTCCACAGACAGGATGGAGGCTTTTGAAAGTTGGGGCCATGATTCATAGTTCTTTAACGTCTCCGTGAAAGCATACACCAGAAGCCCAACAAATAATCATGTAATCAAAACAAAGCCTGCAGGTGTGGTATCAGTGCATTGAGGCATGAGGGTGTGTCTGGGGAGCTTCCCTCTTTGGAAAGGGGTTTTCTGAGGCTGGTGTTAGGATGAGTTTCCACTTCCTAAGTACTTGCTGAGCAGCCTTGAGTGGCAGAAGCATGGGATGGGGCTGTGAGGAGGGAATGTGAGCCTGGATGAAACACTGGTTTCTACACGCTCTGTTGTCTTTCTCTTGATTTCAGGGCCCGTATCTGATGGGGAGCTCCCAAAATGAGCCATATCTCTTTTTGTGTCCCTCCTCCTGTCCCTCCCCCACACCCAGGAAGCACTTTGGCCGTGCATTATTTGGGAAGAAGAGTCTATGCTGTACGACATGATGCATAATTAACAGGAACCCTGGAGTAATAGCAACCCTCCCACTCATAACCCACAGACATGCCTGTCTTTCAGAAGGTAGTGAGGTATGGTGGAAGGACACTGACTTCTAGTCAGGGCTACCATTCTAATCCCCAGTTTCACTGCCTGGCTGGCTTCACGTTCATTCCCACTTAACTGTTGTGTCAAGGCACTGCTTAAAAGATAAGGTCCAGTCAGTAAAAAACAGCGTCCATGCCACAAGGTTAAATAGAGGCAACTTATAGAGGAGTCAGTAGCACCGGTTATAGAAGATCTGAAAGAGCAAATGAGAGGATGAAGCAACCCTAAGATTAGCAACTCCAGGAAGCTGCTCTGCCATAGGGCTGGAGATAGAGGGAAGGGTTGCATTTCTTAAGCCTTGGGCAATGCCATACAAGGGGAGCTGGAACAAGGCAAAGACTGCCCAGTGTGGGCTGGGGCCACAGAAGAGATGCTCTTAAGATGCTGCTCCCTGGCTTCCCTAATTCTCTTCATCTCCAGTCTTCTGCCAGTGCCTCTCATTCACCTAGAAGCCAGGGGTAATGGTAAATTTTGCACATCTGTACAAATCATTGGTATTTGCTTGCTCACACCTCCACCCCATTGTTTCCAGCAGCCCCTACAAGCCACTGCCATAAGCAATCTAATGTTAAAAAATGCTTTCTGCTCAAGTCCATTGTTAAAACATGTCTGCTAACTCCTTTGTCCAATCAAAGCATCACCCTTAAGTTCCTCCACAGAAATTCTTGAGCTGGTGCCATCGCTGCCATCTCCAGCCTCACTCTACTGTCTGTGAAGTAAGGAGGGGGATAATGCCTCGGGACTCTGTGATTTGACCTCCTCCCCAGACTTCTGCTGGCTCAGCTGTCACAGCCTGGCTCTGACAAAACTTCAGAACTCAATTGCCATGTGAAGCTGGACTTGGCCAGTCAATCATTTTTCATGCAACTCTTGAAGTTCACAGAAGTTGAAGGTTTTCAATTATGAGCAGGCTGGGTGTGAGGATACAGAGGAGCTGCCAGGAAATGACAAGTGGTTGGCACAGCCTTTCCAGGCTGGGACACATCTCAGTTGCAGTGATAAATGCATTCAGCCTCTTTGGTTGGCACCAACGTGTCAGCCTTTGATAAAGAGTTCACCAAACATTTTGCTAATATGAAAAAAGATAAACAGGATAGGATTTCAACTCCATTTAAAACACACGCCTGGGAGTAATCTGAAGAGACAAGGTGAGGAGGGAGGCCCTGAAGGACATGCATCGCCCATGTGTCCTTCCTGCTGTCTCATTTGAGTTTTCCCTCCTGTTCACTCAATTTCTCTAAAGTAATCAGTCCTGTCCATCTTAGCTAGAAGGGATTTCATAGAGAATGGATGACAGGGAGAAGGCGGATGAATTTATTGTCCTCAAACCCAGAACAGACACAAGGGAGTGATTCAGCTGAAAACAGACTGTGGTAGTTTTGAAAGCCATTTGGAGAAGTTCGAGCAAGTTTCTGAGAACAGAGGAGCCATCAGGTGCTTTTGAAAAGGGGAGTCGTGTGATGATGATAGTAGTATTTTAAGAAGGGAAACCCAGCAGCACTGTGTTACTGGGTAGACTGTAGGTGCTGGAGGTGGAGAGGGCAGAGGCAGAAGGACCCTCAGGAAGGCACTGTAGAAATTCAGCCAGGTGGTGAGGAAGCATGGGAAAAAGACGGGGTGGGGAGGAAATGTCTGATGGGAGGAACTGGCTGGTTTAGATTGATCATAAGCTCTTAGGAGATGCTCACACAAGGCACTGGACTAGAGTAAGAAGACTGTACTAAAGCAAGACTTATTAGTCTCAAAAGGGACAGCTGATGTGATGAGCTTCTTTATGAAGGAATAATAGGGATAAAAAAAATTTAATGCGGTCCAGGACTCAGCAAGAGCGTGGGAAGTATCCCCAAGCCCTGTGCTTCCCATGTTGATAACTTCAGGTTCTGAACAAACTCTAAAGATCATTTTTCACCCCCAGTCTCTACCCCTTTGCCATTCACCTCAAGATTTGAGCCAAACCAATACTTGGGACTGGCATTTTTGTTTATGGGGAGAGATACTGGACAGAGTGAGATACTCTACTTGCTCCTCACAAGATTAAGAAAGGGATTCTCCTTGGAGCAGTCCGCCTACCTGGCCAGGTGATTGAAGGAAGTAGGATAGCCAGTTTCCTGAGAAGCCACAACGTAGAATGGACACCCATGAGGGTGATTTGCCTTCATGGCGCTTCTCTGAGGGGAGAGGAAGGTGCTGTGCAGATGCTAACAGCCACCAGGGCGACGGCCACCAGGGCGACAGCCTGCATCCTCCCTTTCCCCAGCTGAAAGGTTATGAGTCACTGATCACATCTCTGAGTAATCTGAGATTTTAAGAATAAGAGAGAGAGAATTTTAATCTTATGGGAAAAGAAGAAACCAAACAGATTAAAACCCAAACTCCTCCAGAGGGAACAGCACATAAAGGGATCAAACAGCGCTGGAGATTCAAGGCTGCTGCTGCTGTTGGGCAGGGGAAAGGACCCACTCAAAACATTGGGTTTCACATTTTTATTTAGGGTGGTTTTTCATGTTATCACTGAGTGGATCACAGTGTGGATTTAGACCATACAGGAACAGGCGGCCTCGTCAGGATTTTGTGGAAGAAAGGAGACCAGTGCTGATCTACTGGTATGCTGATCTACAGATTGCTTACCCACACTAAGCAATCTGCAGACCCCCTGCCTGATCTGGCCACTCTGTGTTCCTAGACTATCCTTCCCCTTCGTTCTTTTCTCTCATGGGCAAATTCCCACTCATCATTCAGTATCCCTCCCTGGAGTCAGAATGCCTGATTTCAAACCTAAGCTCCATTTGTTTACATGTCTGACTCCCAAGCCAAACTTCAAACCCCTTAAAAGGAGAGAACTACACCATTGTCTTCTTTAAAGACAATCCCTGTACCACAGGGCCCGACACCTAGAACTTTCTCAGGGAACACCTGATAAATGCACAACTAGGACGCTAAGAGCATCACTTCTGTAATGGAGCTGTCCCGATCCTACCACATACTGACTGTGTGACCTTGGGCAACTTTCCTAATTTCTTTGTGCCTCCTCCATTTCTTCATCTCGAAAAAGGGGATAATAATATCTCGTGTGGCTGATGTGAGGATGAAAGGAATTCATGTATGTATAATATTTACAACATTATACATTGGCACAGAGATAGTACTCAATAAAGTTAGCTATTATTATTGCCACTATCACTGGCACCTCACATGAGTTATTAGCCATCTTTTTTTTAAAGAGCTACACATTAAACATAATGGGTTGTTTAATAATTCCTCTTCAATGCCATGGCTTGCGAGGAATTTCTGATTAAATGTACTAATGATCACACAAACAAATTATAATTCAGGATTTCCTGCACTAATTTGGCCCAGACATAAGATGAGCCCTAGAGAGCCAAATTGGCTCATTTATCTCTGCTCTAAGACAGCCCCATAGTGAAGGGGAATCATTCACCAAGAGGCGCCATCAACAAGGGAATTTGTTTTTGAACAACAATGATTGGGCTATATTTCAACCTCAGCTTCAGGTGATACATTTTCATTTTGTCTCAGTCTGAAGAAAAAAAGATTTTTGAAAAAAAAAATCACACAAGAAGTGGTAGAAAACAAACATGATAGGATATATGGAAAGTCAGTGCCCACTAGAGCTGACTGAGGAGCAAAGCACCAGACCTAGCTTATGGCCAAGTCATTGCAACCAACAGTCTTTCGTTCTGGGAGTTTAGAGCCAAGGTTTCAAGGAAACCTCACTTTCTCCAGAGTAAGATAACCTGACCTATGCCAAGCTTCCAGCTGTGCACATGTATAAAAGCATCTCAAGGTCAGGGAGTGGGATTTTAACTTCTCAGTGTATTCTGTTGAAACAACAATAGTAACTACCATTTATAGAGTGTTTAGGACATGCCAAACATTATGCTAAGCAGTGAACATCGATTGCCTCATTTTCTCTTCACAAAAAACATATAAGGAGATTCCAAGCTCTGTTTTACAGATGAGTCAACAGATGTGCAATGACAACCTTGCACACACAACCAATAGGCTCTGAACTCAGAGTATACTTTATAGAATAGTAGGCATGCTTGCAGCCTACACTCGATACCTTCTATAGGACATACTATATAAGCAACAGCCGCTACCCAACCCAACCTCAGCTGGAAAGACATGGCCGGGTGGGTGGATGGACGGATGGATGGACGGACGGACGGACGGAAGGAAGGACAAGGCCGCTATAGAAGAAAATCTAGAATTTATCCCTAGGGTCTTCCCTCACTTGGATCTGGTCTCCATGAAAAGCCACCTATAGTAAGATAAGTCTCTGCCTTTTCCAAGTCTTATTTTAGATGACAAAACAGTACTTCAGCTTGCAGACTCCTCGGGTCTGCCCCTGAGTTCACTAGCTACTAGCCTGTCATCCAGAGTTTTGCAGTAACACCAGCTTTAGGCTGCAAATCCACCGAGCAGTCATGGAGTCCTTCAAATTACAGGTTCTCGAGTCTCTCTTCTCATTGTTAATGTAGCTGTCATGTTGAAGAAAGCCACAGAACCCTTAGCTCGCTTGCTCGGAGAAGCTATGTTTTGCCTTTGCTTGCTGTGAACAAAAACAATGTCTTTCAAATTCTTTCACCCTAATCTTTAAAGACAGAATCATAGATAGAGTCTGAGGGGGCCAAATAGAAAGTGGGTCATTAGGACCCGGAAGCCTTGGCTGGAGCTGGCTGCACTGACAGATAACCTAATGAGCAAAAGCCATAGGATTCTAGATGAAAAATGAAGACTCACTCCAGTTCTCCTGCCTCCTGCATCATCAGCTGCTGCCAGTGGCCCTGTGTGAGGGATGTCCCTCTCCCTTCCCCCCACTGCTGGTGAATAAGCATTTGGTCCATTCACTGTGTTGGAGAGGGGTGGGCAAGCCCCCATCTTGCACTGGAAATTCACCAGCTGAAGAACAACCTTTCTATCAGCCCCATCTTCCAGCACTGTGCAGATCTGTTCCTGATTAGATTCCAGCAGCTGGGCACAATCTCTTTCCTTAAAACTGAAAATGATTTTGGGGGAGGGAGTATGGGGGAAATAAACAATGGAATTTGCCATGTTAATATTCTCTGCAGCCTGCTAGGCGTGGGATGCATACTAAGCACTGTGGGAAGCTCATCCACCCACAATCGGGAGGTAAACTTGGGCTCTAAAGGGTGAGAGTGAGCTGGTCTAAAAGAGAAAGCCCCTCAGCTCGCAGCCACTGTCTCCTCCCTCCACTCTGGTTTCTGAAGCTGGCCTGAGAGGAGGAACATGTCTTTCCAGCAGGGGTCGAGTAATGACTGAGCCCCAAACCTCAGACTGGGGTATAAGGCAACAGACCAGTGCCACAGAGGAAGGAGGCCCTTTTGGGCTTATTAAACAGCTTAGTAGTATTAACATTGGCTGTTTATTAAATGCCTACTGTGGATCAGGCACTGTATTAAATCCTTCACAAATATTGTTTAATTTTAAGGTTACATTGATTACAAAGTAAATCCATGTTCATTACCTTAAAAGTAATATACATGAGAAAAAAATGAAAAACTAAATCCTCTGTAATCCCATCTCCCAAAGATAATCACCATTAACATTTTGCCATGTATATTATACAATACTCCCATGAAGTGTAGATATTCTTATTCATTTTGTGGCTGGGGAAATTCAGGCCTACAGAGGTCAAATATCTAGATAAAAGCCACTGCACTAGTAGAGTTGGGATTTGAACTCTGTTTCTTTCATTTGATGACTGTTTATTGAGAATGTAGCAGATGTTAAGTGCTGTTCTGAGAAACGGGATGGCAGGTCCTAAAGGAATAAGACAGATGAGGTTTTTGATGCCATGAACCTTCAGTGTAGTGAGAAAGCCGATCAATACATAGGCAAGTGATCTCTGAAAGTGACAGGAGCCATGTAGAAACTAAAAATAAGTCCGTGATCTCTGAAAATGAAAAGAACCATGTAGAAAATAAAAATAAGGCCCTTGTATTATTTTTATTGCCAGTTAAGTTACTGTCATGGGGAAGGCAGTATACCCAGTTAAGTGACTGTCATGGGGAAGGCAGTACACCCAGTTAAGTGACTGTCATGGGGAAGGCAGTACACCCAGTTAAGTGACTGTCATGGGGAAGGCAGTAACTTGCAATGGTTCAGAGAAGGGTTATTTGAGGAAATAACATTTTCATTACTTAAACAGTCACTTAAATGGTGTTTACTGTATGCTGATCACTATTTTTTTAAACAAATGTTAATGTATTTAAATCTCAAAAAAAAAAAAACCCTATAATGTAGGGATTATTACCATTCTTATTAGAGATGAGGAAACTGGAACTGAGTAACTTTTCTAAGAGGTAGTGAAGTGATAAAACCCAAGATTTAGATCCAAGGCAGTTTGGCTCCAAAGACGTTCTTGTGGCCATTACTCTCCACTGCCTCTGTTTGAGCTGAGATCTGAATGACAAGGTGCCATCCATGCAAAGATCTGCAGAAAATGCTCAAACAGAAGGGACAGCAGGGGCAAAACCTCGAGTTTGCTCAGCAAGCCTGAGGATCAGAAGGAATGGCATTGGTCCTACAAGCCAGCTTGGAGAGGGCCTTTGGATTTTATCTTAAGTGTAGTAGGAAGAAATTGGAGGTTTTCATCAGAGAAGTAACTCAATCAAATTTGCATTTTAAAGCCATCCCTTTGCCTATTGAATAGAGAATAGATTTTAGGAGCACAAGTCAGAGAGAATCCATGGACCAGTTAGGGGTTCAGACTGATAATGAGGGTGATTTGTGCTAGGATAGTAGCCAAGGAGATGGAAAGAAATGGAAAATAAAATTGATCTAAAGTTACATTTGTTCCATTTAAAGCTCACTGCCTTAGAGAAAGGCATTTTGGTAAAAATTCTTTGCTGAGCAAGGCCGAATCACCTTGTGGGGTTAGATGGAAGGCATAAAATGGACAGGGCTGGTCTTTTACAAGTCACGGGCTAGAATCCGTGAGTTTATCACAAAGGCACAGAAAATAATAACATCAAATACTGAGTGAATAGCTAAGGTTTCCTAGCCTCTGTTCTAAGTTCTTTCATATACTAACTCCTGGAATCCCCAAACAGCTCTGTGAGTAAGGTGTTTTCATTAATCTCACTTATGGACAGGTTGAGTTGTCAATGCCATGAAGCTGGTAAGTGGCAGAGCCAAGCCTTCAATCCAGGTAGGCTGGCTCAAAACCATGGCTGTTAGCCACTACGCTAACCTGCTTCTAAGAGATGTTTACCAATCCAACCAACAGCCTAGAGAGCAACCAGGTGGCAGGTAAACACATACCCAGTAATGGCAGCAAGGGCCTTTCATTGTTTTTTAACAAGAGTAATTTTTGCATTAAAAAGAACACTAGGGTACAAACTGTCCTTCTTTCAGAGCTGGATTTCACACACACAAGAAAATCTCATTTGTGAAGCCAGAGCTCACCTCATCAGTTCTATATCCAGTTTCTACAACAAGCAGGGGAGACTAGCTACGTATCAAGTCTTCAAGGTTGGGTGCCGTGCCTAGGTAGTTTGGACAGTTGGCCTACTTAATTTTTTCTTTAAAAAACCTCCAAAAAACTCAATCTATGATCACAGATGATGAAAATTATAACCCAATACATCACTTTGAGCTAAAGAATTACCTCCTCAAAGGTGGCATATTAATTCCATTCTGATGGAGAAGCATTTCTATCAGCAGATAAGGATTGAAAGTGAAAGTAAGAACTTAGTGAATAATAAGAAATACCCTCAAGAAACACATTTTGGAGCAAGTATACTTAACAACAGCCATCTTCTTATTTACATACTTGCCTTAGTTGCAATTAAAGTTTTCATATCAGTGAGGTACTAGATTTCATGTTCGTAAGACAGCATGTGTTTAATGTGTATACATTATGCCAGCCCATACTAGGGAAATGATACACCGAAGCAACAAGGAGATTTAAGATTTAATTCTTACCTCCCAGAAGTCTATACTGTAACCACAAAGACAAATCATATCACCCGTACAATTCGAGGAAATTTAATTCATGCTGCAAGTGTTAAAGAAAGGCCAAGGAGGGATTTATCATGCCTGCTGGGCTGATCAGACAAAGCTTTCAGAAGAAATGGCATTCTCGTTGGGCCTTGAAGATGCATGGGAATTTGATAAGGAGAGAGGAAGAGGCTTTCCGGCTTCAAAACACTAGGAATGTTTATTGAATGATGGCAGAACAGCCCAACTAGAGTAAGAAAGTGGGTGTTATGGGCTGAACTATGTACCCCAAAATTCGGAAGTTGAAGCCCTAACCTCCAAAACTTCAACATGTACATTTGGACATAGGGACTTTAAAGTGATGTTTAAGTTAAAATGAGGCCATTACAGTAGACCCTAATCCAATCTAACTAGCATCCTTATAAAGAAGACACAGCAGGGATGTGCACACTCAGAGGAAAGACCACGTGAAGACTTAGTGAGAAAGCGGTTATGAGCAAGCCACAGAGAGAGGCCTCAGCCTTGCTGACACCTTGATCTTCAACTTCTAACCTCCATAAACTTGTGTTGTTTAAGCCACCCACTCTGTGGTGATTTGTTATGGCAACCGTAGCAGACTCATACATGGGTGTAAGAAGGCAGAGGGAGAAAACGCTGGGTTTGGTGATATGGGCAAGGTTGAGGGCCACCATCTCGCCTTGCTCTTCACCCGAACTACATCAATGTCCCGCCTAGGTGTGCTGCCGGTCACAAGATGGCATGTCAGGAGATGTGAGTGAATCAATATGATAATAAACTGGCAGGTACTCAACTGACTGCCCAGGCTCCAGCATGTGGGAGTAGCTCTGTAAATGTTGATTGAAGTAATGAATAAATGCATGAAGTAGACTCCAGTCAAAAATGCAGATGGAAAGTGATATTTGACAAAGGTAGCCAGGGAACACGTTAACTCCTTGTTTCTCTAGATTCACTCTTTTATCCATTCACTCTGCTTTAGTTTATTTTTTTAATGTCCCTTATTATGACTTAATTTTAGTAAATGTGTGTTTTATGTATCTGCCTTCCCCTACTAGAATAAAAGCTTCATTAGAATGAGCCTGGGCTTTATTTTTTTCTTTTTTCACTCAGTACCTATAACAGTGACACAGAGAACCCTCAGTAAATATTTGTTGATTGAATTAATAAAGGTATCATTTTCCTTTCATATTGAGTGCTTAAAACTTTATGAACATGCATTGAATTAACTCAGCACTCAGATTTCAGTAATGTAAGAGTACATGTTTTACAACTTACAATGAGCTTTTAAACGTATCATCTCATTTGCTTCTCACAACAATTCTGTAAGGTTCAAAAGGTTTAAGTGTGCTTAAGCCAACACAGGTACAACCGGGACTCAAACTCGCTTTTCTAAGAACTTGTCTAATGCTTGTTTCACTACCCTATGTTTTTTCCTTAATGGCTTTACTGAGTTATTATATAATAATTATATTGTGAATCAATAAAAGAAATAACAAAGATTATCTCTGTAATACCTGCTGAATTGCTGTCGGGGACATTATATACTAATAATCAGAGTTTCTTATATTAAGAATCTACAGGAATTTAGTGCTAGGAACAAGTCTGGGTCTCCTGAAAATTGGTGTTTCCTCTTACCAGAAAAAAAAACCTGATAAAATACGGAATTTTATTTTTTGTCTTGCCTGTTAGGAAACACAGAAGTTGAATTAGTGCCTACTTGCAATAATAATCTAATTTATTGTCCAATTACAATCTTCTCCTCCTACACATGATTTCTGATCTTTGTTTTCATTTAACCAATTATGTGCATGGATACACAGTTTTTATTATTAGCTGCAGCAAATCCTTTTCAGAAATAGCTAGAGTAGAAAAGATAGAAAATAGGCAGTAACCAGCACCAGTGAAATGCTTATCATAGGCCGGGGCCATCTTTGTACCTTATATATATGTTATTTTATTTCATCATCAAAAACCCAAAATTTTCTGTTGCCAGAGAAACCAAATGCTATAATATGGCATGATGAAATTAATGTTCTGAATTATGAAAGCACATGGCATGCGCCTTCTCCCTATATCCTCAGCTATCACCGTGGTAGGAGCCTCCATCACCTCTCACCTCCATTATTTCAATACTCTCCTAATTAGACTTCCTGGTTCCACCCTTGTCCTTTTCAGTCCGTTCCTCAGAGAGCATCTAGAATTAGCCTGTTAACACAAGAGCCCAATCATGTCACCCCTCTACTCAGAACTCTCCAATGACTTCTCATCTCACTCTGGGTAAATGCCAAAGTCCTTCCAAAAAGCCACAAGGCCCTGCAAGATGTGGCCCCTGCTGTGTCTTTGGCCTCACCTCCTGGGGCTCTCTCCCTCCTTTACTCTGCTCCTTGACCACACTGACCTCTTGCTGTTCCCTGACTATTCCATTCACCTGTTTACCTCATGGTCTTTGCATCTGCTGTTCCCCAAAGCTGGAATATCCTTCCTTCAGATATGGCATGCTCTCTCATCACCTTCAGGGATCAAATGTCACCTTCTCAGTGACGACTTCCTTGCTCCCCTTGCCAGCTCCTCCCTCAACACTCCCTGTCCCCATTCTTAGTTTATTTCATCTGAGCACATTTAACTAACATACTATTTATTTATGTATGGTTTATTTATATTGACTGTGCCTTGCCCCACAACAAAGACTGCAAAGGCAAGCATTTTCTGTCCGTCTTGTTCTTTGCTATATCCCAATCAACTAGAAAAGTGTTTTGGGTCAAGTGTCATGGCTTTATGCCTGTAATCCCAGCACTTTGGGAGGCCAAGGTGAGAAGAACAAGGATTTTGAGATACAGGATGTGTAACTCTATAAGCTGGTGATGCTAGGTTTGGGTTTTATGTGACATCACAATTTAGATTTGGAAGGAGCTTTAGAATCATCTCAACTAGATGTTTCATTCAGAAGGTTTTTCATCTTCATGGAAGAACAAACACACATGAGTATGATATTATTTAGTCTCCCCTTTCTCTCATATGTGTGTTTTTGAGTTTATTGAGATTATTGTAAATCCATCTCTCCCTCCACCCCACAGCTATCCGTATTGAAAACTGCTACCTGTCAAACTTTCTGGCTCTTCCCGGAGATAAGAGCATTTTTTCCTCTCTACTTCATGTGTGCCTCACTGCTGAGACTCCTGACAAGTTATCTTCTTGCAGTTTTAATTGCTAGTCCTAGTATGGGGCGGCTCTCCTTCTCCTTTAGAAGAAAAGAAGCATTCATTTAATTTCTAACTCAATTAAACTATAAGCTTATGAGCTCATGCTCTGTGGGCCACAATGATGGGCTCTGGAGACATGAGCAGAATAGAAATTGCCAACATTAACACAACTGCCTTCCCAGGAACACATTCCCCATCCAGGAATGACTAACACAGGGTGAGATTATGTTTATGCTCCAGTAGCTTTCTTCAATTAATTAATCAGCAGGTACACATTCAAAAACAAGCTTCTGAAAATGTTGAGGACTTGCTGGCATTCTCGGGAACACCAGGGCAATAATCCAGGAGTATCGGAAGAGCTTGGTACTAACAGCCTAGTGATTCTTAGGCTGACCCCTCCCAACTCCTGGCTTTAGAGGGAATTTTATTCCACTTCTAAGAGAGTTACATGGATAATAAACTGGGCCTGGGAGTCAGATCAGAGGAGAAAGTTCCTGTGTGATCTGCTTCTGGTAGAAATGGAAGAATTCCTAAGTCTGCCCCAGGTTTGGGGGAAAAAGGAGCCAGTGGCTGCAGGGGCAGCTATGAGGGGCAGAGGAACACTGAGCCAGGAGCCAAGAGATGAGGGCTGTTTAAGTGCTTGTTGCCTCTCAATTCTACGGTCTTCAGTTTCCTTTTCTATAAAACAAGATGGCTATGTCAGAGGATCTCAGAGGTCCTAGTGGTCTTGCTTCTCTCTCAATATGGGTATAAAACAATGGCACTTAGACACTTGCTGGGTGCTTGGCCTTTCTCTTTCTCTAATCTGCCCCCCACCACCATTTTCTGCCAACATGGAACATTAATATTACAAATACATTTCTTTGAGCATGGAAGCTTATTGAGGCTTCCTGAGTCCAAGAGAAGGGATTACAGATAGGGAAGCAGGCATGCAATATGGTGCAAGCAGGAAGAGACAAGGGTGATTTAGGGGGAGTGAGGCAAGAGAACCAGAGACATCTAGACTTGGTGAAATGGGCAAAATTATGTGATTGGAGGAAAATTTACCTCCCAAGCTGATCAAAGCTGGATTCTGTAACTACACTCCACATTCCCTGTCCAAAGACCAATATGGAAAGGAGCTTAGAAAAAACAATAACCCAACTGATATGGTTTGGCTCTGTGTCCCCACCCAAATTTCATCTTGAATTGCACTCTCATAATTTCCATGTATTGTGGAAGAGACCCAGTGGGAGATAATGGAATCATAGGGTGGGTCCCCCATAATGTTCTCTGGTAATGGATAGGTCTCATGAGATCTGATGCTTTTATCAGGGTTTTTAACTTTTGAGGCTTCCTCATTTTCTCTTTGCCTGCTCCCATCCATGTAAGGTGGGACTCCTTCCTACCTTCTTACCTTCTGCCATGATTGTAAGGCTTCCCCAGCCATGTGGAACTATAAGTCCAATTAAACCCTTTCTTTTGTAAATTGCCCAGTTTGGGGTATGTCTTTATCAGCAGCATGAAAACAGACCAACACAGTAAATTGTAAGAGTAAAAGGGGGCATTGCTGAAGCAACTTTGCAACTTGGTAATAGGCAGAGGTTGGAAGAGTTTGGAGGGCTCAGAAGAAGGCAGCAGAAAAATATGAGAAAGTTTGGAACTTCCTAGAGACTTGTTGAATGGCTTTGACAAAAATGCTGATAACAATATGGACAAAAATGTCCAGGCTGAGGTGGTCTCAGATGGAGACGAGGAAATTGTTGGGAACTGGAGCAAAACATAACTCTTGTTATGTTTTAGCAAAGACACTGGTGGCATTTTTCCCTGACCTAGAGGTTTGTGGAACTTTCAACTTAAGAGAGATGATTTAGGGTATCTGGTGAAAGAAATTTCTAAGCAGCAAAGCATTCAAGAGGTGACTTGAGTGCTGTTAAAAAGCATTTAGTTTTAAGAGGGAGAAAGAGCATAAAAGTTTGAAAAATGTGAAGCCTTACAATGTGATAGAAAAGAAAATCCCATTTTCTGGGGAAATAGTCAAGCTGGCTGCAGAAATTTGCATAAGTAACAAGGAGCCAAATGGTAATCCCCAACACAGTGGGGAAAATGTCTCCAGAGCACATCAGAGGCCTTCACAGCAGTCCCTCCTATCACAGGCCTGGAGGCCTAGGAGGAAAAAGCAGTTTTGTGGTCTAGGCCCAGGGTCCCCACGCTGTGTGCAGCATAGGGACTTGGTGCCCTGAGTCCAGGCTGTTCCAGCTGTGGCTGAAAGGGACCAATGTAGAGCTTGGGCCATGGCTTCAGATGGTGCAAGCCCCAAGCCTTAGCAGCTTCCACACGGTGTTGAGCCTGCCAGTGCACAGAAGTCAAGAACTGAGGTTAGGGAACCTCTGCCTAGATTTCAGAAGATGTAAGGAAAAACCTGGATGCCCAGGCAGAAGTTTGCTGCAGGGATGGGGCTCTCATGGAGAACCTCTTCTAGGACAGTGTGGAAAGGAAATGTGGAGTCAGAGCCCCCACACAGAGTCCCTACTGGGGTACCACCTAGTGGAGCTATGAGAAGGGGGCCACTATCTTCCAGACTTCAGAATAGTAGATCCACAGACAGCTTGTACTGTGCACCTGGAAAAGCCACACACACTCGATGCCTGCCCATGAAAGCAGCCAGGAGGGGGGCTATACCCTGCAAACCACAGGAGCAGAGCTGCCCAAGACCATAGGAACTGACCTCTTGCATCAGTGTGACCTGGATGTGAGACATGGAGTTAAAGGAAATCATTTTGGAGCTTTAAGAGTTGACTACCCAGTGGATTCCAGACTTGCACAGGCCCTGCAGCTCCTTTGTTTTGGTCAATTTCTCCCATTTGGAATGGTTGTATTTGCCTAATACCCATTGTATCTAGGAAGTAACTAGCTTGCTTTTGATTTTACAGACTCATAGGCAGAAGGGACTTGCCTTGTCTCATATGAGACTTTGGACTGTGGACTTTTAAGTTAATTCTGAAATAAGTTCAGACTTTGGGAACTGCTGGGAAAGTATGACTGGTTTTGAAATGTGAAAAAAAGATATTTGGCAGGAACTGGGTGGAATGATATGGTTTGGCTCTGTATCCCCAACCAAATCTTATCTTGCATTGAACTCCCATAATTCCCATGTGTTCTAGAAGAGACCTGGTGAAAGATAACCGAATCATGAGGGTAGTTCCCCCATAATGTTCCCATCGTAGTGAATAGGTCTCATGAGATCTGATGGTTTTATCAGGTGATTCCACTTTTGAGGCTTTCTCATTCTCTCTTTGCCTGCTGACATTTATGTAAGACAGGACGTGCTCCTCCTTGCCTTCCATCACGATTGTGAGGCTTCCCCAGCCATGTGGAACTGTAAGTCCAATTAAACCTCTTTCTTTTGTAAATTCCCCAGTCTCATGTATGTCTTTATCAGCAGTGTGAAAGTAGACTAATATATCAACCTTCAATAGGAAGGTGGTGAAAATAGCATGGCATGCCAAAATTTGCCCAGTCACAAGAATCAGGGCCTAGAAGATGGGCCATCAACTAAAGAAAGGGAATGACCCCCCTAGAAAGAACTGTCTAGTGCTGCAAACCTATGACCAGATCCTTGTGTAATGTGAAGGCATGTTTGTGACTTTCCACAACTGATTGCAGGGATCTCTTAAATCTCAATCTCTCACATACTCTCTCTCCTCCACCTCACCTCCCCCTATGCACTCTCACACAGCACCAATGAGATGTGTCCTTGAACCAAAAACTACATGTACAGTTCTACAGTGGATAATATGGGATGTGCTGATGGAAGAGGAAAAATGTGAGAGTGTATTATTTAATGGTAAAATCTCCCCACATTTTACAATTGGCTGTTAAGAATAACAACCAAAGCAATAGCAGAACATATTGCTTTGTTTCAATGTGTATTTAAACAACGAAGGGAGGAATTTCATTCACTAATTAACTCAATTAATGAGAGGATTTAAAACTTATCTATTTTCATAGGCCCTGTCCTATGGTGGGACAGGTGCCCTGTTCTCTGATAGCATATCTTACTATTTTTTTCTGGGACATCTCTACAAGTTTCTTCCTTTTTGAATAAATCAAATAAGTGCCCCTCAAACATTTAGATCCTCATATGAAGGCCTCCTTATTTAGACCTCCTTATGAAGGCCTTCCACGTAGGCCTTCATAAGGAGGAGGAAGTCTTGGAAAAGTACTGTGAGAAGACTATTTCACTCTGTATTGCCACCACCCAGCCTCAAATTCTGAGAAACAAATGTTCTCAATCATTTGTATAGTTTGGTAGGCTTATTTCCTCACAGCTGTGTGAGATAAAAACAAGTTGCTGATTTTTTCCTGAGTAAACCAAATTCTAACTGGAGAGTCTATACCAGAAAAGCATCTATTTAAATGCACATATTCTTGTTTAGTATTCTTTGACATGCTTGAATGAAAGACAATATTCTGTTATTTTGTCTTGCTCTCTCTCCTAGTAACCAAGGCAGAAAGCTATCAGCGTGTGCGCGAACAACTCCCATATGAAATTATGACAATGTATTGCTGAGCAAGGTTCTTTGAGTAAGTCAAGAAATGCAAAAATCAAAGTTCTTGTAAGTACACTAACTTTTTGCATAAACATTTCCCACTCTAAACCTCATCATTGCAGGTTTCTGTGTCTCATTTCCTGGAAATCTAGGGATGACTCTCCGGGCTGAGAACAGGATATCTCGAAGCACTACAGAAATGGTAATTGTGCTCTCCTGAAAATATAGAATTTAGAAGGTTAGAAGGAAATAGATCAAGTCAAAGCAGCCTCTCTCTGTAGATTACACACATCAGGTCAGAGGGATTGGACATAAGTATCCCAAATGGAAGGAGGCAATGGGTGCCCACTCCCAGACCATTCCAGTAATGCATCTACGTATCCCAAGCTCTTCTATAGAGAGAACATACTTGGAGCACCAAACAATAATGAACATCAAAATATCCTTAATAAGGCAGTAAAATGGGGGAAACTTTATTTCAAAAATTATAATATTCTATAAAGTTCCTTGGGGATAAGGGAGTCTCAAGACTGCTAACTGCCTTCTAAGGGATGGGTCCATTTAACCGCAGGCATTTTGCTTTGCAAGAACAATGGGCCCATTTGGGACAGGGCTAAATTGTTCGGGACAATTGAGAATGTGTGCTATCTGCCACCAGCTGTTTTCTTTCTTTGCCTTTTTCCATGGAGCATCCATCCTCTTCTCTAAATAAAAGAGGAGCAAATGTTTAACAAATACAGGTGTGAAGATTATGAGCCTGCAGCCTGGTTGACCCAATAAGCCACTAGGTGGGGAGTTTCTTTGGTTTACTCTCCTCTCTCTGTCTTCCACTACCACACCTTCCTCTACAGTGGATTCCTGTGGTTCCAGATTTCATAACTGTTCACATACATCCCCTCTTCTCAGTGTGGTAATCTTGGTCCAGACAACCTATTAAAAAAAATTAGAAAATCCTATAAGAAGTCACAGCACGGCCCCCAAGCTCTGGGCTCAAGTCTTTGGTTTCAAGACACCTTGGTTCCCAAAATATTCTGAGACGATCCCTAAACACCACATTCCATCTCAACAGGAAAATTAGACAGCAGAGTTCACAGCAGAGAATTAAATGCTGGAAATCAGAAGATTAGTTCTAATTAAGCCATTAACTAGCTAAGTGACCTTAGTCACCATGTCAAGATAGTGCTCACCAAAAACTCATGTGTTCCTCTACCTTCCCCAGCCCCCCTGCAGTTGGGCTGGAATCCTGTGACTAGAGTTTGCTGATGAAGTGTGAACAAAAGTTATCTGTGTTACCTTCAGGACAAGGTAGTGAGGAGCCAGTGTGTCTTCTCAGTCTGTCTCTTGCCCTCCTCTGTGACCTTGGAGGCCTCATGCTCCAGATGGCATAGCTACAAGATGGAGAAAGACCACTGAGTTTCATCTAACTGTGACGTGAAAAATACCCTTTTATTGTGTTGAGTCATTGATATATTGTCTTTTATCTGGTGCAGCCAGCATTAAGTAACTAATATAGTCACTTAGCCTTTTGTGACCTAATTTTTTTATCCAGTCCCAATATATTGAACCACATTGAAAGAAGATGAAATGAAACCCCAGAGATAAAATTGCTTCAAAATAATAAGTTATTATTACATAAATGACCTTGTCCTCTCTTGGGTGCAGGAGCCACTCAATTCAAATAGCCTATGTGGGAAGTAGAAAAGTTCCTCTTCAAAGTTGCCTTTCTTGTTTAAGAAAAATGTGTAAGTGTTAGAAATAATAGTTTGTTTTAAACACTTTCTTCAGAAGCATTTTTTTGCTAGAAGTCCTATCCTATGTAGCTGTTACACATGCTTCCAGGCACGTGGAACATTCTATGTCCTTGTACTTTAACCAAGATATCTGTGCTGGATGTGCTCACAGGCATGTCCCAGCTCACAACCTATGTCCCTTCCTTATTTGGACTTCCTTTTTTTGCTCTCCATTGCTTTTATCTGTTTAGAAAAGTTTCAAGTTATTAGCCAATCGGGTTTTATTTTAGATTGTAAGGTCTGGCTCCAGCCAACAGAGATCAGACACAGAAGTAAGGACGACCCCAAATGCCTAAGAAATAAATATGTCTGCTTTCCTTTGTTCATTGTACTCTCATGGCAAGATTGCTAACAGGAGTACCCTTTCTGCAGAAAGTAAAAAGAATTGTTTTGCTGAGAGATCCTTTGTCCCAGCACTAATTTTTCTTGCAGCACCAAAAAGAAAAATTTTATGCATAACAGTCTATATTATTTGTGAAATATGCTCATCATTGTGAGAGAGTCTCTAATGCCATGGTGATGGGGCCTTAAGGGAGTCTTCTCTCTTTGTGAACTCTCATTTTCTGCAGAGTCTGGCTATGTGGGACAGACACAACAGATATTTGCTAAGTAATTAAATGGGGCTACCAGAGGTAAAAACTGGGTCTCTTCAGAGCATGTTAGACTCACACCATCTTTTTGTGATTGGACACCGAAAAGCTGACCAACAGCTTCAGAACAGTCTTGATGGAGAGTTTCCTTGTCAACCAGTGAATGATGACATTTTCAAACTGCCTTAAAGAAGCTGCTTGAAAATATATAACCATAAGATTTGGGTTTAGAAGAGTTTCTAGAGGCCATCAAATTCAGTTAAAATATACAGTAAGTTTTTTTAGTAATATGTAGTTAATTTTATGGATGTATATTTGGCAATTAAAAATTATATGTACTTAAGTGTGTAGTTTGATCATTATAAATATATAAGCTAATTAACATGCCAGCACCTTAGATAATTGCCATTTTCTTTTTGGGGGATATGAGGTGCAAGAACACTTGAGATCTACCCCCTTTGGAAAATTCAAGTGTACAATAAAGTATTATTAACTATAGTCCCTTTGTTGTACATTAGATCTGAACTTATTCATCCTGTATAACTGAAACTCTTGACCAACATCTCCCCATTTCCCCCTCCCTCAGCCTCTGTGAATTTGTCTCTCTGTCTCTGGCCTATTTCATTTTGACTAATGTACTCCAGGTTCATCCATGTTTTCACAAATGGCAAAATTTTCTTCTTTTGGGGCTAAATAATATTCCGCTGTATATATAATATAGCACGTTTTCATCTTTTTATCCATTGATGGGCATTTAGGTTGTTTACATATCTTGACTATTATGAATAATCCTGAAGTGAGCATGGGAATGCAGGTATCTCTTTGAAATCCTGATTTTATTTCCTTTGGATATATACCCAGAAGTTGGATTGCTGGATCATAAGCTATTTTTTGCTTTAGCTTTTTGTGGAGCCTTCATACTGTTTTTACATAATGACTACAACCCTTTACATTCCCACCAACTGTGTACATGGGTTCCCTTTTCTCGGCATTCTTGCCAACACTGTTATCTTTCCCGTTAACAGCCATTCCAGCAGGTGAGAGGAGTGATTTGATATGCACTTTCCTGATGACTAGTATGCAGAGCATCTTTTCATCTATCTGTTGAGCATCTGCATCTTTTGTTTTGAGAAATGTCGATTCAGGTCCTTTGCCCATTTTTCCATGAGGGTTTTGGGGGGTTTTGCTACTGAGTTGCACAGGTTCCTTATATATTTTGAATATTAATCCCTTCTCTAACATACGGTTTGCAAATATTTATTCCCACTCTGTTTCACTCTGTTGATTGTTTCCTTTGCTTTGCAGAAGGCTTTTAGTTCAATGCAATCCCATTTGTCCATTTTTGCTTTTGTTGTCTTAGTGTCATATCCAAAAAATCATTGCCCAGACCAATATAAAGATTTTTGTCTGTGATTTCTTCTAGTAGTCTTATATTTAAGTCTTTAATCCATTTTGAGTTGACTTTTGTCTATGGTGTGGGATTAAGGTTGAATTTTGTTCTTCTGTATATAAATATTCAGTTTTCCTAACATCATTTATTAAAGAGACTATCTTTTCCCCCATTCTATGTTCTTGGCACTGTTGTTGAAGATCAGTTGGCCATAAATGCATGGTTTTATTTCTGGGCTCTATGGTCTGTTACATTGGTCTATATGTCTGCTTTTATGCCAGTACTATACTGTTTTGATTATTGTAGCTTGGTGACATATTTTGAAATCAGAAAATTTAAGGCCTCCAGCTTTGTTCTTTTTGCTCAAGATCGCTTTGGCTATTTGGGGTCTTTTGTGGTTTCATATGAATTATAAGATTGTTTTTCTATTTTTGTAAAGAATTATATAGAAAGTTTAACTCTTCCAATGATGAAGGACTCATTTTCCTAATATAAATTCCATTCCATTTGTGCAGCTATTTTATAAATCCCTTCTTTTATTTTACTTAAATAATTATCCTGCACCTTCTCTCTACTGTTCAGGTGTTTGCTGTTTAGAGCAATGCAAATAAGTCTATTTTCTTTTCAACATGACAATTTTTCAAATACCTGAAGATAATTTTAATTCCCTCTTTAGGCTTCTATTTTGCACGTTAAAAACTTGTTTATTTTACCAGTTTGCATATAACATTTTATTTCATTTTGTTTCCTCTATTTATTTGTGCTGAATCTCTTTCCAAAGAAGGTTTAAGGTGACAAACAAAAGGATAAAGTAGATATAGCAATCCAAAGAGCTGACGCGGTTGCTAAATTTGAATTTCAAATATGACACTGAGTTTCCTGGCAGCAAAGACAATAAGGAAAATAGGATGAGCTTACATAGCTCTGGGTACCAGGAAGAGGAAACACCACAAAAATTATTTCTAGTGTCTTTGTCATCCTTGGCATCTTTCTCTAACAGCATTTAGCTTATCAATGTCTTTCCTGAACTGCCATAAACAGAAACAAACACAATCCTTCAGATATCATTTGCCCAGAACAAACTTCTGAAAGTAAATTAAAAGCTACCACTTTTTTAAAATTAATCGATTATAATAATAATTATTATTATTATTAATTTTTGAGGCAGAGCCTCTGCCTCCCAGGCTGGAGTGCGGTGGCAAAATTTCAGCTCACTGCACCCACCCACCCTCTCTTGGAGTCAAGCAATTCTCCCATCTCAGTCTCCCAAGTAGCTGGGACTACAGGCATGCACCACCATGCCTGGCTAAATTTCGTATTTTTTGGTAGAGACAGTGTTTCCCTGTGTTGGCCAGGTTGGTCTCAAACTCCTGACCTCAAGTGGTTCACTCATCTTAGCTTCCCAAAGTGGTGCTGGGATTACAGACGTGAGCCACCACACCCAGACCTAACCATTTATTGTGGACCAAGAATATACAAGATGCTTAACATATATGATCTGTAATTCTCACATTAGCCTTGAAAAATAGATATGAATACCTCCATTTCACAAATAAGTAAACCAAGAAATTAAGTAACTTACCCAAAGTCACACAATTATTTCAGATTCTATCTGGATACAGATCTTGTATTCTTTTTAATTATTCAATGACGAATTCTCAACCAAAAGGATTATGTGATTTCTAAAGGTGTCTCACTAAAAACAGGCATGTTGAGTCAGAGAGAAAATATGGTTGAATGTTTTGGATCTGACATTTTCTTAAAAACCAACACTGGTAACTGTTTTCATCTTCTTCCGGCATCTTAAGGAATCACAGAAACACATGTGAGTCGGGGGTGGTTTTGTTTTGTATACTGCAGCCATTACTCATTTTTTGGGACATACTCAATGCAAACTGGATTTGGATCCACTGGGCTTTGTCAAGCACAGGTGCTCATGCATTCAGGTTGGCAGAATAAATATTCAATATGGAAGTTCATGTCTCTAAAAGGGTACAGAGAGTATATTAAGAACTATAATACATAAGAGGGGAATGGGAAAATCTTCTCCCTGTTGGCTAGAGGCCTCTCAGATCAAGCCTTTTCTCTCCATTTCCAAGGTCACTAACTTAGAGCAGGCCCTTATTATCTCTCACCTTTAATACTACAAAAGCTTCACAACTATCTGCATGCCTCAGGCCTCTACCATAATCTATTCCATTTTCCACATCCTCCCCAGGGTTATGTCCTTAAAAATAGTTCTATCGTGTCTTTTTCCTGTTTATAAATCACTGCCAATTTCCATTGCTCAAAACATCAAATTAAAATCCTGTCATGTCACATGGCACACAAAACACTTAACTATCTGGTATTAATTTTTCACTCTTGTCTCACCTCCTTTTCTTTCTCTGTAATACCCCAAGCTCTAGCCCCACTGAACTTCTCAATCTTCCACACTGTGCCTTTTCACTACCCTGTGTCTTTGCATGAGTTTTTTGCTCTTCCGAGAAATGCTCTCCCACCTTCCCTCATCTGGAAAACGTCTACTTATTTAAAATTCAGCTTAAAAGTTTTCTCCTCTGTAAAGACTTATTTTCCCAGTCAAAATTAGTCTCTCCTTCTTCTGGGATCTCATAGTCCTATCTCTAATAAATTATTTATTATTTGTTTTACATTTCTTTATATCTCCACCTGACTCCTTTACAGCAGTGACATATATTGTTCAAACACATACCTTCAAAGTCCACAAGAGAAAGTCTACAAGAAATGTTTCTTGACTGAATCTCCCCATCACAGTGGCAAATTGCTTTATACACCATCAGGAGTTGAACAAACTCCAAAACTGAATTCAGATGGCTCCTGTGAATGAAGTTAGTCCAGAAAAGGGGGCAAGGGATGACAGCCATCATTCATAGAAATAACACGGACTAAAAACTATATTTGAAGGCCATTCAAAATGTATTAATAGTCACGATGACCCACATATAATGTCAGGAAGAAAAATCTGAACTATGACTTATATAACAATGCTTATTTGACTTTTCTTATGACAAAATTTGTGTGTAATTATTATGATAAAATAAGGTAGATATGTAGATAAATAAAAAAATAAAAAAATCACTCATAATTAAACCATCCAGGGAAAATTAGCATTAACATTTTGGTGTACCTCTTTTCACACATACAAGAATTTGTATGTGCTTTTTCACATAACAATATATTGTGAGTATTTTCCATGTAATTAAATTTTATTCTAAACCACGACAATATATCAGCCCATTATGTGTGTGCATATGCAATAATAAATGTATCTACTTCTATTCTTAGGCATAAAGGTTGCTTCCAACTTTTCAGTATTGTTAAAAGTGCCACAAATTATCCCTGTAGCTACCAATGCTTCAAGGCCCTCTTTAAAGATTTTGCTCTTTTCCCAGTAACAAGTCAAGTATAAGAGTTCCTGTTTATCTTAAACTTCTGCTAACTATGAGCATTTAGGCTGTGATCTTTAACTAGAAAAGAACAAATCTAATCAACTATGATATATTTTGTATCTAATAAAAATAATTATTTTCAGAATGGGGATAGGGGTTAAGGCTCCCGTAAATGGAATGGTCAAAGATAAAATCTGGTGATGCATCTGAGCCCATGAACACGAGTATTCTCTTTGTACAGCAGGAACCTTCCGACGAAGATGAAAGCCTCAGGGTCATCATGTCTGATGGTCCCACCTCTCATGATGATCCACTTCCTCTGCCTCTGATCCCTGCTCGCCTGGCTATATGCAGCCTGCAGGAAAAGCATAACCTTCTACTAACAAAAGCCTGATGGTCAAGGATCATTTTCACTGTCAGTTGTCACTCTGATCCATGTCTCAGTCACCTGTGATAATTGTGTTAATGTGAGTCTATCTCCAGGCTTATTACCTCTGGCCAAAATTAGAGGTAAAACCTTAGATGGCTCCCAAACTTGCTACCCAACAGTATCACTCAACCAAGGGTATTTTGTTTTTTATTTTTTTAATGTTGACTTTCAAGACCTGTCCCTAGAGATTCTAATTTGGGAGGTATGGGATAAGACCTAGGAATCTCTATTTTTTAAACTTACACAGCCAATTCTGATGTAAGCCAAAGATTGAGAACCATGGGCCTAGACTGTGATGGCCTAACCAGGGTCCTTATCCTTCAAAGCTGGTCTAAGAGAGCAGCCAGCTTTCTCTAAGTAATAGTTTTGTTTCTCTTTATGGCATCCTCAAACAGCAATAGGTTAAACCAAGGACAATAACACCTAATGTGTCTTGTCCCTACTGTGTTCCTCACAGTATTTCTGAGTCCTAAGGCTCAGTTTCCTCATCTGCAAAATGCAGTAACAACTTACATGTCAACACTTATGAAACAAAATAAATATTATGAAATGAAATATTATTTTAGTCAGAGCTTTCCTTTTTATCACAACTCTAAGCCTGGCTGTAAGCCTGAAACACAGCATAGACAGAAAGTAGTAGTAAACGAATCTAGCAGACTTTTTTTTTCCAATGGGTCAGACTCAGATGTTGAGTTTGCAAAGCAGTTGTATGAGCTGTAGCAACTTTTGGAAAATGTAGTCTAAAATTCTTGACAACAATGGAGAAAAATCTCACTTCTCTAGGACCTTTTCCTTTTCTCTGCTATGCCCCTGTAGGTCTCCTAGGGATTCTGAGAAAGCTGCTATGGATGTAACTCCCAGCTGCTTCTCTAACGGCGAGAGCATGGCATCCTCTCTGAGGGTGGGACTTAGCTGGAGAATCTCCAAACAGGGCCAAAGCCAGCTGGGCTCTGCTGAAAATGAGGAAAGCCCAGTCAAGGCCTAATATCCAGCCACCACTCCAACTCCAAGCCCAAGTGTCATAGCACCAGAAATAGAGAAAGAAAAAATTCAAAATAAATTCCTACATTATGTCCTAATCAGAAGAGGTGTCCTTAAGCCCTTGAAAAGATGGGGAGCTCAGAGAGAAAAAGAGGTGCTAGACAGCAATTCTGCAAACAGAGAAAAGCAATGCATATGACTTTAGTTCTACAGAGTGGACCTATCTTCCATCTACTTTGCTATTATAACTCTAAGAACAAAAAGATAGTCTGACCATCTTATGATGGCCATCATTAGGCCATGTGGTAGAACCCACTGCTCTTGCCTATAAGATGGCAAGATCTTCTTTCACATTAGGGTGGAACCAGGACCACTTCAAACATTCTAAAAGGCAGGTAGGGGATCCTAGGGACCAACCCAATCCATACCCACATGCCAAGGAAACCAGAGCACCCAAAGGCTTGAGATGAGGGGAACCAACCTATCATCCTTCACAACATGCTCATCCCCAGGACCAGACCAGGACTGGAGCAGGCCTGCCACATGATGTCCATCAGCCTTGTCCTTGCCTCCGACCTTACTCCAAAAGTTCTTAGCAGTAAAGGAGTTTCTAAGACTGAGAGCTGGGCACTGGAAGGCCTAGCACAAGTTCATGGAGGATACAACCCAAGCCTGAGGGAGAAGCCCTGCCTGCAGAGAGCACAGTTATGCTGCCTCTCACAGCTACCTGCCAAGTACCAGCCCTCCTATAACGATCCATAGCAGTGGACATCAGAAGGCTGCCTTTTCTTCGGGTGCTGGGTTCCTCCTTTGCCTTCGCATCAGCCCCAGGAAGCCTGGGAATGCAGGGGATTAATGCAGAGTCTGAAGAAGGAGAAGGGTGGGGAACCAATACTCAGCTGGGAGAGATGAACTTTTACAAGTGAGCAAAAAATTGTCAGTGAAACATCTGCTCTCAGTAGGCCAAGGTGAGCAGATTGCTGAGCTCTGTCTGTGACTAAGGATGGCTGGAAACATAAAATCCAGATAATTTTGAATTTGTTTTTCTATTTCAATAGAGAAAAATATATATTTGGACTTTTTTCCTCTCTCTCTTCTTCTGGACGTAGCATTAGCTGGCTTCCTCCACAATAAGCCCCCAAATAGAACAAATGCGTGAGAGGTGGGAGCATTGAGGACAGCCCAAAGACAAAATTAGAACTAAGTCTTGGGAGGTGCAGAATCCTAGATTTTTCACAAAATCTGCTCTCAAATTCCAGCTCCAATAACACTGCTCTTTTGCAAAACTGGCAACAGTTGCCACTGAGAATCTCAACAGTATATCACACTTGTCAGTCTGGATTCCTTGGCAATGATTCAACCTGTTGTGAAACTGGTATTTGCTGCTCTCCTCACCCCCACATTAGCCATCTCCCCTAGATCTCTTTGATTTCTTGTTTACTTCTCTCTTCTTCTGTTTGTCACATTTTTAGGAGGCCACAGCCAATGAAGGGGAAAAGAAGGCAAGGCAGATGCTGCTTTTATTTTGCAGCTATTGATTATGTGAAACACACCATCTCTGGGAAAAAAAATAGGGCTAAATAACTGAAATGGGCAATTTGTAGCGACTAACCCCTTGCTGGCAGGGATAGATTAGCTGAGCTCTAGTGTGCTCAGATCTCATTTCTGTGTTCAGTGATTCTCTTCATCTGGTTTGCTGATGTGAATCTCATCTTTCAAGACAGGCAATGAATATCAAGTTATTTTTCTTTTTCTCCTGATAGGATACTTAGCAGCAGCCAGCATCCTGTAAGTGAAGGTGACCTCGGATTGGGTGAAAAGTTTTCCCTGTCAGCTCCAACCCTATAGGAGTATCTTCAACCCAGGTGGAACTAGGTGCCAATGAACTTGTTTAAGCTCAGCGAATCCAGGAAACTTAACAGGCAGGGATACTGCTATAGAAATTAACACAGACCAGTTTAAGAATCTGAGTAGTGGGCCGGGCGCGGTGGCTCATGCCTGTAATCCCAGCACTTTGGGAGGCCAAGGCGGGCAGATCACGAGGTCAAGAGATCGAGACCATCCTGGCCAACACGGTGAAACCCCGCCTCTACTAAAAATACAAAAAAAAAAAAAAAAAAATTAGTTGGGCGTGGTGTCACACGCCTGTGGTCCCAGCTACACAGGAGGCTGAAGCGGAAGACTCACTTGAACCCAGGAGGCGGAGATTGTGGTGAGCTCATATTGCGCCACAGAACTCCTGTCTGGTGACAAAGCAAGACTCTGTCTCAAAGAAAAAAAAAAAAGAATCTGAGTAGTGGACAAAGTGCTGTATGAGCACTTATTCATTAACTCAAATAAAAATAAACAGACTCAGAGCCAATCATTAATACACAGATGTCTCCGTCCAATGGCTATTTCTTCCATTCAAGTGCGAGGTGACGCTGAGCACCAATTTTTTTTACTTTCAGCAAACCTGGGCAAACACTTTTAGAGTATGTCAAACTAAATATATACTAAGCACTGCTGGGTATTCAAAGTATTTTATTTTATTTAATCCTTTCCAGTCACCCTGCAAACTGATCATTGTCATCCACTTATCATAGATGAGGAAATTGAAGGCTCAGAGAGATTTAGGCCCAGGGACCTAGAAATTCAAACCTGTGTCTCTGGACTTAGAGTCCTGAGTTCTTCCTATTACCCCAAAGCTCCTCCAGACTTTTACCTGTACGTACACTGGGGGGATTTAAGGCTATAAAAGCTCAAAATTAGAGGGCAAGCCAATGAAATAATCTGTCAACAAGTCAGTGGCAAAGACATAAGCATGAACTAAGAGAACATATTTTCTCAATAATAAAATCATAACGTGATTTCTCCATATCACAAACTTGTGAATATGAAATTCTATATATTTTGTTTTAAACAATTTATGTTAATTAGCAAAATTAAAGAGTATCTTATGGGAATTAACAACATACATTTTAGAGACTTTTTTATAGCTTCAATATTTTTTAAAATAAAAAAAACTGTATAAAAAGAAGACAATTTTAAAATTGCCAAGTAAATTCCTAACTGTATAAAGAAAAACACAATAAGAGGGGACTTTAAAAAGTTCATGGAAAAATTAAATTAAAAGATAAAAATAAAAAATATAAACTTTGTTCTCAACATAAGCCCTGTCAAGTTCAAGACACTTTTGTTAGACGATGATACCAGCCATTTAGTCCATTCCTAAAGAACTGAAGTTCCTGGGTTTTTAACCATCTCAATGCAGTCTTTTTAACATTATTTAGAGAAGAAAAATAGATGCCTTTTAAATATTTTTTCAGATAAGGAAACAGAATAAGTCTGAAGGAGCCAAATCAGAACTGTAAAGTGGGTGCCTAATGATTTTCCATTGACACCCATAAAATTGCCCTTCTTTGTTGAGAAGAATGAGCAGGAGCATTGTCAGGGTAGAGAAGGACTCTCTGGTGAAGGTTTCCTGGGTGTTTTTCTGCTAAAGTTACTAACTAACTTTCTCAAAACATTCTCATAATATGCAGATGTTATTACTTTTTGGTGCTTCAGAAGATCAACAAGCAAAATGACCGGAGCTTTCCAAAAAGCTATTGCCATGACCTTTGCTCTTGGCCAGTCCACTTTTACTTTGACTAAACCACTTCCACCTCTTGGTAGTCATTGTTTTGATTGTGTTTTGTCTTCAGGATCATACTGGTAAAGCCATGTCTCATCTCCTGTTACAATTCTTTGGAGATATGCTTCAGGATCTTGATCCCACTTGTTTAAAATTTATATTGAAAGCTATGCTCTTGTCTGGAGCTGATTTGGATGCAACAGTTTTGGCACCCAGAGTGGAAAGTTGCTCAACTTTCATTTTCAGTCAGAATTATGTAAGCTGAACCAATTGAGACATCTATGGTGTTGGGTATTATTTCTGCTATAATCATCTACACTCTTCAATTAGCACATGAACAAGATTAATTTTTTTCCTCACAAATCCATGTGGATGGTCTGGTGCGGTGGGCTTCATTTTCAACACCATTTCATCAGTTCTTAAAACAAGCTATCCATTTGTAAACTTCTGATTTCCTTTTTTTTTTTAATGGAGTCTTGCTCTGTTTCCCAGGCTGGAGTGCGGTGGTGTGGTCTTGGCTAATTGCAACCTCCACCTCCCAGGTTCAGGTGATTATCCTGTCTCAGCCTCCTGAGTAGCTGAGATTACAGGCACATGCCACCATGTCTGGCTAATTTTTGGATTTTTAGTAGAGATGGGGTTTCACCATGTTAGTCAGGCTGGTCTCGCACTCCTGACTTCACGATCCACCTGTCTGTCTCAGACTCCCAAACTGCCGGGATTACAGGCATGAGCCACCGCACCCGGCCAACTTCTGATTTCTTTGGGGACTTATCTCTATAAACTTTTCATAAAGTATCAATGACTTCACCATTCTTCCACCTAACCTTCACCATAAACTTGGTATTTGTTCTTGCTTCAATTTTAGCAGAATTTATGTTGCTCTGATAGGGGCTTTTTTCATATTGATGTCTTATGCTTAGTGCCTCAAACTAGATCCTGTTCAGACACAAGTTAGTACCAGGGTTTTTTGTGCAGCAAAATTTTGAAGCCCATGTATAGTGTTTTCATTTTCCATGGACTTTTTGAAGTCCCATGATCTATAATTGGGAGTGATGATGTTGTTGCTAAGACAGTTCCCTAGCACATAATCCCAGTTACCTATTTGAGTATGAATTAATAGGGCTATAGTATAAACATGTCCTAAGAATACTTTAGAAGGTACCCATGAAGAAATGTACTGGAGCATATATAAATGTGTCCATTAGTTCATACTATGCCACTTGATTTTTTTTAAAAAAATCATGAAATGGAGTTTATTATACAGGAATTCTCCAGAGTAGAAATGTCACAAACACATATGCAGAAAAATAAATGCGGTGCTCTGGCAGAGGGGATAGAACAAACATGAAAACTAACAAACATCAAGGTAAAACCAGTTGTCTCTAGAACAGAGGTGGCTGGCACACCGTTTTCAATGCTTGACAACCAAGTCTCTACACTGCTCTGGGATCCTTTTGGAAGGTCAGACACTCTTCATATCATTAGGAAAGGTTTATGCTAAATACAGAATATTATAAATGTATTTGGCTAACAGGAACCATGTAACAAAATAATTTAAGAGCTCCAGAAAAATATAATTATTACTGCTATTATGAGTCATTTTTTTAAAAGGGCTCAAATATATATACATGTATATATTATATATAATTATATAGCCATATTAGTAATCACTTTTTTAAAAGAGCCAGTATTGCATAAAATACTTTGGTGCTTCATGTATATTATCTCTAGTCCTTTACATTTTAAACAACTGTTTAAGAATTTTATTAAACAACTTCACTCCAAAAGTAGCTCAAATGTTCAGATGAGTTTTCCCATTTATAGGATAAAACCTCAGTCTGTCTAAAAAAATCAGTATCCCCATAAGCCATTACCACAACTTTTAAATGAAAAAATATATAAAAACATAAAACATACTTTTATGTTTTATATATTGTATATGACATAAAACGTACAATTAGTACAATTAGTACTTTTTGCTAATTGCCCAATTTTCAAGAGGTATAACAAGCAGTACATTTTAAACAATCATTAATTAATTTAATTATTTCAGTTATTTATTACTTATGGTATCTATTTTTACTTTTGTAACAAATTACCTATTCTCACATTCTATTTTTATACCTTATGCTAAATATTTGGTAGATGTGTAATAGACACATAAATGGGTCCTCCTATAGCTGGCCAAAATTATTTCTGACATCTCTTATACAAAGAAGAATGCTCTAATCATCTGTTTTTGAAGTAGGAGACAACATTCAAGAAAATAAACCAGATAAATATTGCAATTTACAATGGTTCAGCATATTTACCGTGGATGTTGCTATTCTTAGCATTGATCACATTAATACTTTTAGGTTATATGAATTTATATTAGTAAGAACTAGAAATATTTAATCAGGATTTTTAAATCTCTTGTGCATTTTTAACACATCATGCAGAAATGTAATGATGATGAGCTTAAACCCCACTATCAGCAATGAGGATTACTATAATATTAATTGAAATTCCATTCCTGCAATTTAATGCAGTCCTAGAGGAAAAAAAGAAATGACCAAAGTTAAACCACAAGAAGAAAAGTAATCACTGCTTGGTAATATTATTTCATTAGCCAGATAAAGATAGGCTAAAAGAGCACATTTATCTCTTGCCAGAGGCAACCTCTTTGGCCTGTTTACATCCTAATCTAAATTCTGTCTTTGACTGTATATAAAGGTTCCCATTAAGGGTCAGGTGAATCACATACACCAATTGATGATATAGCAGAAGACAAAATCAGCCCCATAATATGTTTGTGTGCTACTAGTCTCTGGTTGATAAAGTGCAGTGGCCCACAGGACTTGAAGAGTCGTGCATCATCATCCGTCATGCTTTCCCTATGTCTTCTTATCGCTCAAGCAGAAGTGGCAAATAATGTTTTTCTAGCTGGTGTCACAGGTCCAGAAGCCTTAGAATATTGCATCTTCAATGGGCAGGACACCAGGGACAGTATTGCAAATCAATTAGATACATTTCATATTTGAAATTAAGTTGCCCGATTCCCAACATGTCTTCTGTCTTCGAAGAATGATGCAGTTATCTTCATGCTTATTTTGCAGAAATTGGGCTGACTGGAGTTAAAGACTGTTTTCTTACTCTAAAGAATTAAAGAATTAATCTATTTCAGCAACTGAAACTACTTTATATTCCAGCCTCAAAACCAGAAGGGCCCTGCTTGTTTCTGCCCTATATTATAAAGGAGTGTTATGAGTTTTATTGCATTTACATAAACCCAATACTATGTGGAAGATGCATCTAAATTTGTAAATATCTTGCTACAGCTGCCATGAGGTTTTGGGGAAGGATGGGTGGAGATAAAGCTGTAGGGAAAATGATTTAAAATATATATAAATCTGGCTTTATATTGTTGACACATTAAAATATAAGTTTGAAATCCATAACTTTATTCTCATAAGGGTTATATTTGGGTGCAAAAGAAGCATTAACTTTGTACCTTATACTTTGTCTCAGAAATTTCATAGACCTGGGACATAATACAAGTTACAAAATATTAAGATGGGAGGAAACGGCATAAATGGCTGCAGACTATGACCAACGCTGCATGGAGGCAGCAAAAAATTATGTTAAAATTTATCAGTGCAAAGGCTTCTTTGGTCATTATAGAAAATGAATGATTCGTGAAATGCTCAATTAATAACTATAGAGGCCTACTATGTACAAAGCACTACACAAGGCACTGAGAAAGGTAATCATGAAAAAGGCATGGCCCTGTTCTCCTCATCTAAACAAAGACATAATAAAACCAATCTATTTTGGGGTTTCCTAAACATGTTGCTTTGTTAAACTAAGAAATCATCATTCACTAGGCAATTTTTTTAAAGACACCTGGAAAACTGAATGTTCTACATTTCATTCTCATGCAGTCAATTTTCTGTTGTTATGTTTATTATTTTAGGAAAATGATCTCAGAAAACCCCACTTATAATAGATTTTATGTGGCATATAGTTGAAAACTTTTTGGCCTCCAAAGTCTATTGGGATTTATTTAGTAACATCTAACCACAAAGGAGTATTCCAGTATTCTATCATCCTCAACATTTCCTCTCACCCAGGCACACAGCATTATAAAAAGTAAGAGCTGTTTGCTTATTAGTGTCTCAATATCCGGGGTTGATAATGTAGCTCAACCATTTATGAAGCACTGAAGTACTCAGATGCACTTAAAACACTCTCAGATTACATATTTCAATGTGAGCTTCTGGAATATTCTCTTTACTTGGCACCTTTGATTCCATTCTTCATCCCGAGGTGGGCCCAGAGCCCTTGTGTTTTAGAATTAGAACTAATTAAGTTTCAGCCCATTTGTTTAGAAACCAACTTTGCAATGGGTGTCAGGAGTACTTAGCGATGCATTATCTCCCAAAGCTATGCAGCCAGTGTTATCTGGGCACAAAAAGGCACTTATCTACATTAATAATATGTATTACCACAGAACAGTCAGTTTCTACATCTCTTGGATATTGACATCTAGGGATTGAATCTCTCCTTCCAAATTTTGCCATTTTATTCTATTCAGTGCAGGAAAGTGATGTTCCCTGTACCCATCTCTGAAGCCTGCAGTCCTGTAGGGTGACCTTTCTAACCCAAAAGGTCATCTTCTCAATATGATAGCAGAGGAGGGAAGGTCAGCTACATCCATAGTGGGAAGAATGCCCATTCCCATCCATACTGGGGTTGGTATAGCAGTGGAAATCAGGAAGCTTGGCATTGGATAGGCAATGGATCCATAGTTTCAGGACTGTAGCCCTTGAAGAGCAAGATTCAGACAGCAGTTGGTGACACAAGGAGCAGAGCTGATCTCCCAAGGACTAACCCGGTAGGAGCTGGAAGGGAGGTAGTCCCTTTTAAACAAAAGGAAAATAAGGCAGAACTCGTCATAAGAACTAGCGGAGTAGGATAAGAGGTGGGGTAGAAAACACCTTGCTAGACATGCAGATACCTTCATGCTTACACTGGCACATTGAAATTAGGATTTATGACCTACTCCAGGTCTCATTAAGCTGGTGTGGCTGAAGCTTCTGCCTCAATTAGAATAATTTTGAGAATCACATAGCATTGATCTTATCAAGTGCAGACTCCACATGCAGAGGTTGAGGAAGGCAGTGGAGACACGCACTCTCCAGCAGGGGGCCACCTGCAGAGCCACCAAAATGACAGAATTTCAAGCTGTGCCTAAGACCTCCCACTGCCCTGAGACATCACAGTTGGATGTAGGGGCCAAAAGGAGAGCAGGTCTAGGTAGGAAATCCTGATTTATGGGCAGAGGATGACTAATAAATCAAGAGGTTGAAAACGCTTGTAAGGGTAAAAAGGTTAGAAGAAAAGGAAGGTAACCATAGATCTTGGCACAGAAGTCAGCCAATGCAGTCAGGTAAGCATAAGCAGGCAGCACTAGGGCGGGTTCAGAGAGGTCAGCTAAGGCAGGATGTCTCAGGCATGTATAAAAGTAGGAACCATGTCTTGTTCACTTTAGATTCTCAGCATACAGCCAGTGTAGGTATTACGGAAAAGAAAGCAAGGAGAAATAGAGAGAGGGACAGAGAAAGGTCACCAAATGACGAATGAACAGAAAAGACAAATCTAGAAATAGCAATCAACTTGGCTGGAAATTAATAACATTAGATTCTATATTGACTCTGCCACTGACTAAATGCTGGACTTCAGATATAAGTGACTTAATATTTTGAGACCACACTTATTCCATCTGTAAAAAGAATGCATACACTAGAAAACCTAAAAGCAAAGTTTACTGCAATAAAATGTTTTTGAATGCCTACTCACCGCCAAGTACAAGTTTTGAAGAGACTGAGATAATAGGAGTAATAGGGCTGGGTGCGGTGGCTCACGCCTGTAATCCCAGCACCGTGTGAGGCTGAGGTGGGTGAATCACCCGAAGACAGGAATTCGAGGCCAACATGGTGAAAGCCCATCTCTACTAAAATTACAAAAAAAGATTAGCCAGCCATGGTGGCGTGTGCCTGTAATCTCAGTTACTCGGGAGGCTGAGGCAGGAGAATCACTTGAACCCAGGAGGCGGAGGTTGCAGTGAGCTGAGACTGCACCATTGCACTCCAGCCTGGGCAAAAAGAGTGAAACTCCATCTCAAAAAAAAAGCCGTAATAATCAGGAAAGACCAGAGTTCTTATTCTAAAATATGTACTTTGTTCTGTGACTAATTTTGTAAGCCTTGCTAAGTGTGAGTGCTCTTGGACTACATATTAATTAAAGCCATAAGAGGCCAGTCCCTCTTTGAGACACAACGAAGATGAAGGGTTTGCATTGCATGTGGCCTTTTGCAATGAGAAGTATGAAAATCCTAATGTGTCTCACCCTCCCTGCATTATGCATTTATATTGTATAGAAAATACAAATCAGCAAGTAATTATTGAGCATCTATTGTAACTAAGGCAAGGAATTGAATACTTCCACTTCTATAATCTATTATTTTCTTCATTTTACAAGTGAGAAATTAAGACAGAGAGAGATAAAATCAATTTCTCAAGGGCATTTTTAGCTCCAGAGACAGTAATCTCCCTCAACTGTGGTTTTGTTTTCCACAATTTTAGTTTCTCAGTCAATTGTGGTCTGAAAACATTAAATGAAAAATTACAGAAATAGACAATTCGTAAGTATTAAATTGCATGCTGTTCTAAGTAGCATGATGACATCTTTTGCCCTCCTGCTCCATAGCTCTTGGGAAGTGAATCCTTCCTTTGTCCAGTGTATCTACATTGCATATGCTATTCACTCCTCGGTCACTTAGCCCATGGGTCGCTCAGTAGCCACTTTGTTATCAGGTCTACTTTTGTGATATTACAGTGCTTCTGTTCAAGTAACACTTATTTTGCTTAATAATGGTCCCAAAGTGCAAGAGTAGTGTTGCTGGAAATTTGGATATGCCAAAGAGAAGCTATAAAGTGCTTCCTTTAAAAGTGAAAAGGTGGCTGGGCGCGGTGGCTCACACCTGTAATCCCAGCACTTTGAGAGGCCGAGGCAGACGGATCACGAAGTCAAGAGATCGAGACCATCCTGACCAACATGGTGAAACCCCATCTCTACTAAAAATACAAAAAAATTGGCTGGGTGTGGTGGTGCGCGCCTGTAGTCCCAGCTACCGGGAGGCTGAGGCAGGAGAATTGCTTGAACCTGGGAGGCGGAGGTTGCAGTGAGCCGAAGTCGTGCCACGGCACTCCAGCCTGGTGCCTGGTGATGGAGTGAGACTCTGTCTCAAAAAAAAAAAAGTGAAAAGGTGAAAGTCCTCAACTTAATAAGGAAAAAGAAAATCTTACGCTGAGTGAGAACAAATCTTCTGTCTGTGAAATTGTGAAGAGGGAAAAAGAAATTTGTGCTACTTTTGCTGTCATACCTCAAACTGCAAAAGTTATAGCCGCAGCGTATGACAAGTGCTTAGTTAAGATAGAAAAGGTATAAATTTGTGGGTGGAAGACATGAACAGAAACATGTTATGACTGACAGCAATCATATTCAGCATTATCAGTGATTTCAGGCACTCACAGGGGGTCTTGGAACATATCCCCCATGGATAAAACGGGGACCACTATGGTTTGAATCCAAGGCTAAAATGCTTCTGGTACACTACAACACATCCTTACATTAGCTTGTTCTGAATAACATAATGGATAAACATGCTCATACAATAGGCTTTTCCTGAAAGTCAATCTTCAACATAAAAGCATTTGGCAGAAAGTTCTGTTCACACGCACATTAGGGTTGGCATGCTACAGGTGGATTCCTAAGTTTGATGGAGGTGGGAAATCAAGACAATTTAGCCTTACAGCTGATATAGATCTCCATTTATTCATTATAAAGTTCACTTAAATGACTATATAAACAATGAACCTCAGTGCAATTTGGTTTAGTGTTTCTAGCTGTGCATGCCAATATATGTAATTCAATCATGAGGCATGCTAGGACATCAATCGGTTGGGAATGGTGAGATTTGATGCTAAGAGAATAAATTCAGCTTTAGGACAGGTCCCCAAGGTGGGTGGCCAGCTTTTCAAATTATAAAATCCTACAGGGAAGGATCAAATTTGAATGCAAGTTGGGAAAGTCTTATCACTCATAAGGTCCAAACCAGTGGAGGATGCAAGCCACGGAATGGCCATGGCAACGGCAATACTGGTAGTCAGGTGGGTGGTGGAAGCTGTGTAGCTCCAAGAAACTCCAGCATAAATAGGACTCCAGCCCGTGGCAAGGTTCAGCCTTTGAGGATCCTACTAAGCGCTAAAAAGAAAAATGGAATCTCAAACAAGATAGTTGAAGTTTCAGGATAGGGCTTCAGTATCAATGGAGAAACTAAAGAGAACAGTAACACGCTAAGGCCGAGTCATGGTCCTATTGTCATGCAAAAGATGATGAAAGCTCAGAAGCAGGAAGAAGGTTTATAGGCAATGAGGGGCCCACTTCAGACACACTGACCTTAGAGCAGCAAGAAAGATTCTAGAACCTCTGCCAGGGATCGGGGCGAAGATCAGATTTTCTAATATATTCCCATAAGTTTGTTTAGAATTGGCTCTAGAATTAAATTGTCCTGAGCTGATAAATGAAAGCTTTCAATACTCGCAGCTGTGCCTGGGTTAGGCAGTGACTGACATATCACGACACGTTGAATTTTATTTGCATCCATTTTATAAACAGGTAATGTATCCATTGCACCTTATTTCAGGTATGATTAAGTCCCCAAATAATTCTATTCATATTCTTTTATCATTATAATACTCAGTATTAATGGGGTTATGGGCCTTCATATACTTTCATTAACATTAATACCATTGTAATGAAAACTCAATAAAATTGTAATGCTATTCTACAGACATGTTCTTAAATTGCTTTATCAACATAATTACAAAACCTAATGACAAAGTAATAACACTGTAATATGATGCCTGTAGATTAATACGTTTTTGGCTTCACCAGATGGTAATACAAAAACCTCAATCAAAATTTATCCTTGACCTTAACGGTGTTTCAATAATTTCCCATAGGTGTTTGTTAAGGCTTTACAATTTTATGTCAATTTATGTTCAATAGTTCACATTAATGTCAACTCAATCATATAATTGAAATAATACATTTTAGTTCTTAAAATTAATTTTATTGTGACTCACCACAGCCTCACAACAAAGTACCTCAAAGAAGGAACATGAGAATATAAATTAATGTTCTAGATATTTTAAAACACTCTTGGCCAAATCCACTTTGAGAAAAACCATGGTGAAAGTATTATTTGTAGTGTACATCTTGCTAAAAGAGTGGTAATATGTTTGCTAGTGTTCTAAAGCTATTCAATTGTTTCTACAAATGTTGAGAAGATTCCCCTCTGCAAATAAGTAATTGGCATATACCAGCACTCTGAGGCAGGCGGATCATAAGGTCAAGAGATCAAGACCATCCTGGCCAACATGGTGAAACTCTGTCTCTACTAAAAATACAAAAATTAGCTGGGTATGGTGGTATGTGCCTGTAGTCCCAGCTACTCAGGAGGCTGAGGCAGGAGAATCACTTGAACCCTGGAGGTAAAGGTTGCAATGAGCTGAGATCACACCACTGCACTCCAGCCTGACAACAGAGTGAGACTCCATCTCAAAAAAACAACAAAAAAAGGGCATATACCATGGGCTTTACAGCTTATCTCATCATTAATTGTACATCTGGTTTACGATTAGAGGTGTGAATGTGCCTGTTTTTTCAATAAACTAACTACAACCAAAAAAAGCTATACAAGTGGTTCAGTGTCTGATTGCTGTGTCTTACATATAGAGGCTCAAGAAGAAAGAATTATGTAAATGCTTGGTCTAACACAATACTTTTAACTCTTTCGTTGGCATACTTGCTGACAAGAGTTCCAATCTTCCCTGCTAGAAATATTTTTCTTTTTCATTTTATTTTGTTTTATTTTATAGACAGAGTTTTGCTCTGTCACTCAGGCTGAAGTGCAGTGGCTCCATCTCAGCTCACTGCAACCTCCACCTCCCAAGTTCAACGGATTCTCCTGCCTCAACCTTCCGAGTAGCTGATTTTTTGTAATTTTCATGGATATGGAGTTTCCCTATGTTGGACAGCCTGGTCTCGAACTCCTGTCCTAAAGTGATCTGCCTGCTTCGGCTTCTCAACATGCTGGGATTACAGGTGTAAGCCAACACACTCGGCCTGGAAATGTTTTTCTGAAAATCACTCTGCCATGTGAGAACAAATACTTAGACTGCTGGGTCATTCTGAGGATACAGCAATACTGGAGAGCCATCTTAGTCCCAGCCAGGACCTATATCTGCATTTGCTTCTAGAATAACTTTCTCTTTATACCTTGCATCTTTCTTACTTCTTAAAAAAAAAAAATGGTACAGATTCAGGAAAGCCCATGTATAGCCCTTGTATTGAGGAACAGGACTAATTCTTTCATCACGGTCTATCAGTTTTTTAGCGAATATCTGTTATACTTCATAATCATTTTTCTTGTTATACTATATGAAAACCATTTATCATATAGCAACACAATATTAGAGACTGAAAATACAAAGATGAATAAGCTAAGGCCTCTAATCGCCACAGAGGCAGCCTACAGTAGGGGTTGAGGATGTGAACTTCTTGGTTTGAATCCTGGTTCTACCATTTTCTAGTTGCATAACCTTGCACAAGTGAATTCAACACTCAGTTTCTTCATCTGTGAAATATTACTACTGCTATTATAGTAGTAATATTACCTGCCTTACAGGGATGTTGGAGGTTACCGCATATAAAGTGCTTAGAACGTCTGTGCCTGGCTTAGCATAGTGTATTCACTTCTCAATATGTTAGCTATTAGTATTATGGAGTTCACATTCTCATTGGGAGACAGATCATATCATACACACCTAAATACAATACAATAAAGCCCTCTAATGGGGCTTTAAACAAAATACTGTAAGAGCTCTGATGAGATGAGTATCACTGGATTCATTGATCAGTTACACTGAATCTTCTTTGAAGTGGTAATCATGACTGACAAGAAGGTGGGACTCTCAATAGAACTGATCTCTAAGCTGGGACTTGAAGATTGAATTCACCAGTGAAAAAGGTGAAAGGAGTAGCCAGCAAGCTACAGCATTAGCAGCTAGCATGAGCAACGGCTCAGCAGTGTGTAAGTGGATGACCTGTCCAGGGACCAGCAAGTAGTGTGGAGATAAGGCCAGAACGACAGGTCAGAGCCAGGGTTTGGCCATCATGGCAGCACTGGAGAGCAATGTGATCAAATCCATGTTTTACAAAAATAACTCAGCTATATCCTAGATGATTAAATACATAAAAGAGAGACTGCAAGCAGGGAGCCTGTTATGAAACTGTCATGGCAGCCTGAACTGGGACAGTGGCAGTGAGAATGGAGAGATACGGACAGAATTGAGAAGGACTTGGAGGGGGAATGGAAAGCACTTAGTGACCGAATAGATATGGGAGCAGAGGAAGGATGCAGGGATGACTCTGTATTCTAGCACAAAATTTAAAAAAAAAAAAAGCAGGAAGAGAAGCAAGTTTGGGGAGAAAGATAATGAGTTCAGTGTTATAAATATTAAGTTTGGTTAACTGCAGGAAGACTATCAAGTGGGGGAGTTTAAAGTATAATTCTGGAGTGCAGGACAGATCCATTCAGGATTGTCAGAAGGGAAAGTAAAGAAAAAGGGAGGAAGTGGCACTTAAAAAACAATCCGTGTGTGTGTGTGTGTGTGTGTGTGTGTGTGGCCCAGCGGGTTCTGTGAACCACTGGCTTTCTTCACAGAATTAGAAAAAAACGACTTTAAATTTCATATGGAACCAAAAAAGAGCCCATATAGCCAAGACAATGCTAAGCAAAAAAAATAAAACAAAAAAAACGAAAGCTGGAGGCCTCACATTACCTGACTTCAAACTATACTATAAGGCTACAGTAACCAAAACAGCATGGTACTGGTACCAAAATTGATATATAGATAAATGGAACAGAACAGAGACCTCAGAAATAACGCCACACATCTGCAATCACCTGACCTTTGGCAAACTTGACAAACGCAAGCAATGGGGAAAGGATTCCCTACTTAATAAATGCTGTTCGGAAAACTGGCTAGCCATATGCAGAAAACTGAAGCTGGACCCTCTCCTTATACCTTACACAAAAATTAACTCAAAATGGATTAAAGACTTCAATGTAAAACCTAAAACCATAAAAAACCTAGAAGAAAACCTAGGCAATACCATTCAGGATGTAGGCATGGGCAAAGACTTCATGACTAAAACATCAAAAGCAATAGCAACAAAAGCCAAAATTGACAAATGGGATCTAATTAAATTAAAGAGCTTCTGCACAGCAAATGAAACTATCATCAGAGTGAACAGGCAACCGACAGAATGGGAGAAAAATTTTGCAAGCTATCCATCTGACAAAGGGCTAATATCCAGAATCTACTAGAAACCTAAACAAATTTACAAGAAACAAACAACCCCATCACAAAGTGTTGCCCAGGTTATGAACAGACACTTCACAAAAGAAGACATTTACGTGGCCAACAAACATATAAAAAAAAAAAAAAA